>NC_050454.1:71532375-71804875 GCF_903995425.1 Onychomys torridus
TCAGACAGACAGACAGACAGACAAATTGACACCTCTTCATCTCCTTCTCACTTCCATTAAGTTACAAGTTGATCGACACAGCTCCCCATTGTCTTTGCTGTATGTCTTCATGTTCACGGCTCCTTACTTCATCTCCTTGAGTCTTCTGTCTAAACTGAGAATCTGTCCTGTCTTGTCTTGTGGCCCTTTTTGGTTTTCCCCTCGATTGGCCAGAGTTCTGGTCTGGAGCACACCCTGCTCTTGCTGAAGCTTCGGTGGCAGCCTGTCCATGAAGTGCAGTCCTTGTCCTTAAGGTGGCGGTCAGTTGACTCTCCCCAAGCCTGGGGGTCTCCTGGCTCGACTGTGGCGAGCCAGGCTTGGCTTCCCGCTGCTCTCTCTTGTCCACTGTGTGCCTCTTGCCTTGCCCTTCGGGGATTCCGCCGCTCACACCTGAGTTCCTGGGGTCCTTATCTTGTGGTGATCATTCAGAAGGTATTCTGCTGGGAGGAGAGAAGAGAGAGAGGTGAGAGCAGGTGCAAGGCCTGGCAGGAGAACTGGGGGTAGGAGGACAGGAAAGGGGAGAGAGACTGGCTGGCTGGTGTGGGTGGGGATTGGCAAGCAGGCCCAAGAGCTGGCCGGTGTCCTGAGAATCCTGCATTCTCTCTAGAATGTTCACGAAGCTTTGTTTGACTTTCTACACTCAATGGCAAAGGCAATGCCATTGGTCAGGTCCATGGAGATGTTTCACACAGACCACCTGATGCTTAGAGCCTCTTACCTCCCTTGTTGCTTTTGAAAGTGGAAGCCGAGTGGCAAAGGTAACAGTGGCTAAGTGGTAATATCCCCCCCACCCCCGACAGAGTTTCTCTGTGTAGCTTTGCACCTTTCCTGGAACTCATTCTGTAGACCAGGCTGGCCTCGAACTCACAGAGATCTGCCTGCCTCTGCCACCGAGTACTGGGATTAAAGGTGTGTGCCACCACCCCCCTGCAGTGGTGATGTTTTAACTGATGCTCAGTACTCATAACCTTTCTGGTTGCCAGAGGAACAAGTGAATGGTTTTCATTTGTTGGTTTTGAATTTTTGAACAGGAAAAGGTTTTGTTAAACTGAGTCTAGTCAGCAGTACTTGTGGCTGACTGTGTTTGGTATCAGGAGACTAACTATTGAGACAGTATCTTTTTGATGAACTTTCAAGACAGGGTTTCTTTGGATAGCCTTGGCTGTCTTTTTTTTTTTTTTTTTTTTGGAGCTGAGGATCGAACCCAGGGCCTTGCGCTTGCTAGGCAAGCACTCTATACCACTGAGCTAAATCCCCAACCCTGCCTTGGCTGTCTTGGAACTCACAGAGATCCACCTGCCTCTGCTTCCCAAGTGCTGGGATTAAAGGCGTGCGCCACCACCACCGTATGTCATATATTTGCTTTTGAAAGAATTATTTTAAAAACAAATGTCAAATGATCATTTAGTTAAATCACATAAAATTGCTTATATTTACTTTATTATTATTTTTTTAATCTCTGAAAAGTTTGTGTGATATGGTTGCCTATTCTTCTTTGTGTATTTATTTTTAATTTTACATTTATTTGTGTATATGTCTGTGTGTGCACATGCTATAGCATGTTTGGAGGTCAGAGGACAAATTGAGGGATTCAGTTCTCTCCTTCTACCAAGTGGGTCCCAGGAATCAAACTCAGGTCATCATGTCCTGATTAGATTTCTGTCAGCCTGACATAAACTAGGGTCATCTGGGAAGAGAGAACCTCAATTTCTAAGCCCCTCTCTATTCCTTCCTGGGTCTCTCAATCCTACTCTGGTTCCATCAAAAACTTCATGGTTAATTCTGGCCAGCTGAGGGTTGACTCCGCCCTCTGACTCAAGGTTTGGCTTTATTGGCCATCTCGGGAGTGTCAGAGTGGGATCAGAACATCCCACAGCTGTAGCTAGAATTTTCCTACCTGGCCCAGAGTCAGGACAAATCTCTCTTACCTGCCAGTCCCACAGTCGCTCAGACCCAACCAAAAAAGCACACAGAAACTTATATTGCTTACAAACTGTATGGCCGTGGCAGGCTGCTTGTTATCTACCTTTTCTATCTTAAATTAACCCATTTCTGCTTATCTATACTTTGCCACATGGCTTGTGGCTTACCAGTGTCTTTACATGTTGCTTTTCATGGCGGCGGCTGGCGGTGTCTCCCCAGCCTTCTACTTCCCAGAATTCTCTTCTCTCTTGTCCCGCCTATACTTCCTGCCTGGCCACTGGCCAATCAGAACTTTATTTACACAGAGCGATATCCACAGCACTTCCCCTTTTCTTTTTTTTTAAAGGAAGGTTTTAACTTTTACATAGTACAATTACATATAACAAAACAATTATCTAGCAAGAATTACAGTTACAATATTAAAGAAGATATCCTATCTATCTTATATTTGTGTGTCTAAGGTTTTATATCTAACTTATCTTTTATCATAACTGAAGAAATTATAACTATATAGTCTTCAACCACATCAAAGACCTCAGAAGGATATAATATTACCTGAGAACCGGGAGAAGGATGTAAGCATTTTTCAGGAGTCTTGCAAGAGTAGACAGAGACAGCTGGCAGCCTGGACAGTCACCTAATGTTCCTTTGTAAAGTTGGGGCATCTGTCTTCAGCCCACAGGGCTAGAGTCTCTTGGTCACTTCTCTCAGTGTCCTGTAGAATGTCTGGCAGTTTCCTTTGCGAAGCAGGAACCTGAAGGACCATTTTGTCAAACAAAGTTCAGTGGTCACCTTTCTATGGGTCCTGCATGTCCAGTCGATCAAGCAGTCGAGGCAAGAACAGTTTCTTGCCCAAATGGCTATTTTTGCCAAGGTGAAGATAAGATATGAAATGTCTTCAATGCCCATCGTTGTCTCTGAAGTAAATCGGTGTTGCCAGGAGCAGACATGTCTCACTGTCCAGAAAGTCTAAATTTTAAAAATATTTTAAATGCCATATTCTGAAGGTCTTTGAAGTATTTGAAGATTACCTATCTATCTGAAATATCTCTATGTATACCCAGAAGACGTAACTAACATGGCTATGAGTATGATTATCACAGATGATTAATTATTAATCTATTTTAATTATCCATTACAATTTTAAATGAGCTATACAAACATAATGCCTTAAACATGATTAGAAATATACACACAGTATAACAAAATTAACTTTAAGTTTGTATCAATAGACTAAAATCTAAACCAATGTAAAACATTTTAAACAAGTTGTTGCTCTTTAGAAGTAAGTTCCCTAATCTACCCATTTATCCTATTATATCTATATCATATTCCCCTTTCTTCTTTTGAAAGAGATCACATTTATAATCAACCTGCTTTAAATAAAAATATTGGTTTTTTTCTGTCCCACACCAGAGGGCTCTTCTGATTGGGACACAAAAATCTCTTAACCTTTTCTTTAGCAATATGTCTAGATTTAGAGAAGGAGTGAGCCAATTCCATCTCCAAAGCCAGCTTGATAATTTTGGGAATGTGGGCGTAGTTTCTCTTACTACTTCCTGCTGGAGGGGGTCGCTGTATCTTATGGGGATACAAAGAAAATTTTAGGATTATGGAGTAGTCCATTAGGGTGAACCTCTGAGCCAGTTGCCTTGAAACCATTCTAGATGTCAGATCATCTGGGCCATGGTGTCATTGGAGACCTTTCAGGTGGTCTTGGCTGATCAAACCTGATGTATCTTAATCTGGAACAAATCCACAGCCTCTGGCTTTCTGTGGAAACAAAAGCAGAGACTCTTTTCCAAAGCAACATATCCTTATATCCAAATTTTGAAGTCAAGGTACCTTCAAAATTTACATACTTGTTTAACTCAACAGCTTTTACGATCAAATCTTTTTCTGCAGTTAAAAATCCCAAAGACAACATAAACCAGATTTTCTGTGTAATATCCATCTTTGTAAGACTGAAACACCACTGTGGCTGCTGGCTCCGCCCACCTCAGCTTCCCAACATGGCGGTGGTACAGTTTACTGCCAGCTCTGGGTCTGGAGCCATGTGTACCATCAACTATCAGAAGCAGTTCTATCAAAGCAGTGCATAGCCCAGAAACTTTTTTTTCTTTTTTTAAACTAGCAAAGACTAAATCTACCACGTAGCAGAGTAAAGTGCCGCTTGTAGATTCCTCATTCCCACCACACTGCAGGTCAGACGCACACGCCAGGAACCCGCCATAGTAGCTCAAACCGGCAGGCTGCCGCTAACTTGAGAGAGACAACTAGGAAGTTCTTTTAGCTCTGTTTTAGAATCTTTTTTCTCAGGTTTTAGGTGGAAATTCTTGCCAACACGTTGGGCACCATTTGTAGCTAGAATTTTCCTACCTGGCCCAGAGTCAGGACAAATCTCTCTTACCTGCCAGTCCCACAGTCGCTCAGACCCAACCAAAAAAGCACACAGAAACTTATATTGCTTACAAACTGTATGGCCGTGGCAGGCTGCTTGTTATCTACCTTTTCTATCTTAAATTAACCCATTTCTGCTTATCTATACTTTGCCACATGGCTTGTGGCTTACCAGTGTCTTTACATGTTGCTTTTCATGGCGGCGGCTGGCGGTGTCTCCCCAGCCTTCTACTTCCCAGAATTCTCTTCTCTCTTGTCCCGCCTATACTTCCTGCCTGGCCACTGGCCAATCAGAACTTTATTTACACAGAGCGATATCCACAGCACACAGCAGTATTTCCTCGATTAATGATCGATGTGGAAGGCCTTGCCCACTGTGGGTGGTACCACCCCTGAATAGGTGGTTTGGATGCTACAAGAAGGCAGGCTGAACAAGCACGGGAAGCAAGCCGGTGAGCAGCGCCCCTCCACGGCCTCCGCATTAGCTCCTGCTTCTAAGTTCTCTTCTTCTTTTTTTTTTTTTTTTTTATTTTTTTTTTTTTTTTTTTTTTTTTTTTTTTTTTTTTTTTTTTTTTTTTTTTTTTTTTTTTTTTTTTTTTTTTTTTTTTTTTTTTTTTTTTTTTTTTTTTTTTTTTTTTTTTTTTTTTTTTTTTTTTTTTTTTTTTTTTTTTTTTTTTTTTTTTTTTTTTTTTTTTTTTTTTTTTTTTTTTTTTTTTTTTTTTTTTTTTTTTTTTTTTTTTTTTTTTTTTTTTTTTTTTTTTTTTTTTTTTTTTTTTTTTTTTTTTTTTTTTTTTTTTTTTTTTATTTTTTTTTTTTTTTTTTTTTTTTTTTTTTTTTTTTTTTTTTTTTTTTTTTTTTTTTTTTTACTTTTTCTGTCTCTCTCTCTCTCTCTCTCTCTCTCTCTCTCTCTCTCTCTCTCTCTTAAGCAGATGATAAACAAGGTTAAGACTTGTGCCTGAGTCTGAAGTATTTCCAGTAAACTCCAGCCAAGACATCCAGGAAGGAGGTAGTTATGGAAGTCAGCCTTTTGGAGTGCCAGGAAAAAGACGAGATAAGGAAGAGATTACCAAGATGGGCCAGACCACCTGGGATAGAACACAGGACACTGTTGCCCAAATACATTTCACTCTCACACTCAGTGGGTGGAGGTACTTGCTGCCAATCCCAACAACCTGAGTTGGATCCCTGTGGGGCCAGCATGGCAGAAGAAACCCGAATCCTGGTAACTAAACCTCAAACTTCATGTGCTAACTTCACATGCACACACCTATGCACACAATCAATCAATCAATCACTGTAAAAAGACACAAACAAACAAAACCTATACAAAGTGTTAAAAAAAAAATAAGTAAATAAAAGGGACTGGGGAAATGGCTCCATTGGTTACCTGCTCGCCTTGTCTGCACGGGAACCTGAGTATAACCCTAGCACCAAGTTAAAATCCAAGCCAAGATTGATGATGCTCCTTCAAACACCTTGGGAAGGTGGAGACCTGCAGACTGCTGAGCCTCAGGTCCCAGTACCAGACCATCTCAAACACAAAGTGGACAGAAACTGAAGATACCTAAGGTTGTCCTCAGCCTCCACATGCACCAGAACACACAAACATACATACAAACAGACACAAATGCACGTACATGCACAAGCAAAGAAACAGATAACACTAATTTCACTAGTGTATTTTATATATACATATATACATACACCCAATATATCCCCCAAAGAAAGGAAGCCACCCGTAGTCCGAGAAAGAACATTCATTAAAAAAAACAATAAGAATTAAAAAAAAAAAAACAAAAAAACTCAGGTGTGGCCAAAGACACACCCTTAAGGTCCCACAAGTAGAACATGGCACTTACTGTTTCTGAAGATGATGGCTTCTGGAAACTGTCACCTTGTGCCCAAATGCTCTCTGTCACAAATGCTATGTGCTCTGCCTCAATTATGAAGGGAGAGACAAGAAACAGGGCCCATTTGTTCAAGTCATCAATAGACTACAAAGAAAGAAAAGAAAAAGGACTCAATGTCATTCCAGACCCCGATGGCCACTTACCTCCACATCCTGGCATACATACCCTCCCCCTGCTTCTTCAGGTAAGATCTACACATATATCTAATACACTTCTGCAGACCCCTCCAACCAAGCGTTGGGCCATGGGGGTTTAAACCGCTGTTCCTGGTCTGGCTCACAAGAATTTCAAAGTCTCTGCATATCTGTTCCATGCAAGTCATTCTGACAGTTTCTTGCAGGTTAACAAGTATGAGTACTCCGAGTCACTGGAAAGAACATGTATGGCGAGGCTTGGAAGCGCATGCCTGGCAACTTCTCAAAGTCACATAATCGTCAAACCCAGAGACTAATCGACTTCAGGAAAGGGCCTTTCCAACGTGCTTTGGAGGAAATGTGGACCACAGTGGGGTTTTTAATAGTGGATTAGATGACTGGTTAACAACCAGAGAAGCTGGCCCTTCTCACATGTTCAAACAACAACAAAAAAATTGTCCTCTATACAAATAAACTCACTTTGTTCTAACCACTAGTCCCTAAACCACACTGTGTAATAAACCTTTCCACAGCTTTTGCTCTGGATCAGGTAATGGGAGACCTAGAGGGACTCAAACATGGGCAGGACCCACACAGAACACGAAGATCATGTCACTTTACACAGGGACTGGCCATCCTCAGGTGCGGGTAGCTTGTTTAGGTGAGCTATCAGCCTTGAAATTCCAGTTCCTTTATTTTCAGATTTCTGGGAGGAGGATTGTAATTTGATTTTAGAAGGTTTTAGTCTGCCAAGTGGTGGTGTCTTACACCTTTAATCCCAGCACTCAGGAGGCAGAGGTAGGTGGATCTCTGAGTTCGAGGCCAGCCTGGGCTACAGATCGAGTTCCAAGATGCCCAGGGCTACACAGAGAAGCCCTATCTCTGAGAGAAAAAAAAAGGGGGGGACACCCAGAGCAGAGAAAGCAGGACTCTAAGGCTGCAAGAACCTTCTCAGAACCACAGCCCTGAATAAAACAGACAGCGGTGACGTGTGAGCAAAGCTCAAGGCTGCCTGTGCAAAGCAGGGGTGCAATATGGGACAGGTATCGATCGGCAAGGCCATCCCTACTTGGGGTTCGGAAGCAGGTAAGAGTCAAGTAACTAGTTTAGCATAGTGAGCAGGCCAAAGGGGTCATGAAAATGTTCAAAGGTATCTAGGAAAACTTATTTGTCAAAACTTCTGCTCTGATACAACCGCAAACACCAGTGGAAAGATCCGCCCTCACTTATCTCCAGCCCTGTGATCTCTCTCAAGCAGTCTAAGAGAATTTAGCCCTGATGTTCTAAGAGGAGCAGTGTCTGCTTCCACTGTACCTGTCTTGTTCCAGAAGATGCTAGTCACAGCTAGGCCAAGTGTCTATATACTTAGGAAATCTGAGAAACCTGGTGTTATTCACACTGTAGTTCCCCTTATATTTATTTATGTGTACAAGCCTCCTTATGTATGTGTGCACCTGCATTCCTCGGACTCCCTGGAACTGGAGCTACAGATGGTTACAAGCCACCATGTGGGGACTGGGAACTGGACACGGGTACTCACCGGGGCAACAAGTGTTCTGAACCGCTGATTCCTCTCCAACCCCTACACTGTGTTTTTAGAGTGCTGTGTTTGTTAATTTCCTGGAAGCACAATTCCATCCCCATACCTAAGCAGCCTGACAAAAATATCCAGCCAGAAGTAAGATTATGATTCCTATATGGGTGTTATGGTTTGACATCTGTGGCAAAAACTCTCACTTTAGTGCTAGAAGTGAGGCAGCTTTCCAGAAGGAAGCGGAAAGGGAAAAGGCCGTTGAGAAGCAAAACACTGTGATGTTCACAAAGACAAGCGAGGTCCAGAAGCACAGGGTAGGAAGTACACTGTGTAGTCAGGTCCCTTGCCTGCAGCCGGCCTGTGCAAACGTTTGGCCATTGTCCCCTTCCCAGGGAGGGGGCAGCGGCCATCACCCTCGGCACTGGACCAAAAGCCAGCCCACGGAAACGCGAGGTGCCAAGTGGGGTGTCCTGGGGTGCCTGCTACTGCTGCAACCGACAGAAGACGTGGGAGGTGCAGCTGGCCCGCGGCCGACGGCGCACAGCAGGGATTCCCGGGCTCCAGTCCACGCAAAGGCTTGCGCGCCGCCGGGGTGCAGACGCCGCCGCGCGCCCGCTCCACGCGGCGCCCCCGCCCGCCGCCCACCTGGCTCTCGCCGACGCAGAAGACGCGGCCGCCGCGGCTCAGGCACACGCGCGCGCCCCTGGGCTGCGCCGCGGCACGGCAGAAGGTGAAGGAGCAGCGCGAGGCGCGCAGCCGCCGCACCGTGGAGAGCACCAGGGCGGCCGGCCGGCGCCCCCAGCGCGCCCACAGGTACAAGTAGCACAGCGTGATGAGCATGGCCGGCGCCCGCACCCGGCCCGCGCCAGGCCCCGCCCCGGCCGGAAGCCAGGCTTGGGGAGGGGTGGAGTGCGCGTGCGCTGCGGGAGCGGGCAGAGGGCGGGGGCGCTGGCCAGGGAAGGATGCAGGAGAGGGATGCTCTTGGGGTGAAGGGGTACGGGCTGGGTAGGAGCTGGGGGCGCCAGGACTACGGAGAGGGAGACGCGGGGACAGAGGGGCTACGGGAATGGAAAGGCCGGGCCGGGACTGAGGATGGCACTGGAAGAGAGCTTACTGACGCTTCTCAGGAGGCCGCTTGTTCAAGACAGGAGATGGGAGGTGTGCCCTAAAGATGGAGAGACCCAGGCTGCACCGCTAGAAGGAACTGGGGAGGTGACTGAAGCTGTGTGTGCTGGGAACTTAGAGGGACCCGGGCAGGGAGGAACCTGGAGAGGCCGCTAGGGGTGCAGTGGAGATGGAGAGAAGAGTTTGATTAGGGGTTGGGGGTGATGGACAGGGAGAGTTTGAGGGGGGATGTGGAGAGGGAGGGGGATGGGGGATATGTGCAGAGGGAGGGGGATGGTGTGGAGAGGGAGGGGGATGGGGGATATGTGCAGAGGGAGGGGGATGGGGGATATGTGCAGAGGGAGGGGGATGGGGGATGGTGTGGAGAGGGAAGTTTGACGGGAGGGGATGGTGTGGAGAGGGAGGGGGATGGTGGAGAGGGGGAGGGGGTGATAGGGGGATGGTGTGGAGAGGGAGGGGGATGGTGTGGAGAGGGAGGGGGATGGTGGGGAGAGGGAGGGGGATGGTGTGGAGAGGGAGGGGGGATGGTGTGGAGAGGGAGGGGGATGGTGTGGAGAGGGAGGGGGATGGGGGATGGTGTGGAGGAGGGGGTGATAGGGGATGGTGTGGAGGGAGAGGGGGATGGTGTGGAGGGGGAGGGGTGATAGGGGGATGGTGTGGAGGGGGAGGGGGATGGTGTGGAGGGGGAGGGGGTGATAGGGGGATGGTGTGGAGGGAGAGGGGGATGGTGTGGAGGGGGAGGGGTGATGGAGAGGGAGAGTTTGATGGGGATGCCTAACCTAATCAAGTCAAAGTCCACCATATGTCAACAGCCAATATTTGCTATCTACACATTACAAATTAGAGAGCTAACACAGCCTCTATGTGGCCCAGTTGGAAAAAGAGGTGAGGCCATTTGATTAGATCATGCTAAGCCTTCAAAAGTACTACCAGGCAAATTACATGAATTCATATGGTGCACCAAAAAAGACAAATGGGACGTTCTCACTACATGTCCGTTAGCAGTTTAACTGTGAGTCCAGTGGAAACAGTGGCCTTGTCCCAGGGGAAGCACAATGCCCAGCAGTTAAGAACAGCGGTTTGCTCCCTTAAGCCTCTCATCCATGGTGCCTCTGAGCAGTGTCCAGTGGCTTGCTGCCTGACCCTTGCTCCCCACTGTAAATAGATGACATAATTAGTTAAGGACCATCAGGTGTGCCTCTCACAAGTTTTGCCTAATCCAAGAATAGATTTTTGAAGTACACTGGTAAAGGATCTGTCCACTCACCCTGGGCAGTGGTGGCACATGCTTTTAATCCCAGCACTCTGGAGGCAGAGACAGGCAGATCTCTCTGAGTTGGATGCCAGCCTGATCTACAGAGCGAGATCCAGGACAGGCAAAGCTACACAGAGAAACCCTGTCCAGAAATGCACAGACTTTTGGTCAAACGTATAGCAACAATAGATTAACAGGAGAGTCCAAAAACAAATGACTGGGCTCATAAACAAGGTGCACGTCACTGAGAACAGGAAGACGGGTCTGGAAAGATGCTCAGAGGTTAAGAGCACTGGCTGCTCTTCCAAAGCCAATTCCCAGCACCCACATGGTGGCTCACAACCATCTATAATTCAATCTGGTGCCCTCTTCTGGCATGTAGGCAGAATACTGTATACATAATAAATAAATCTTTAAAAAAAAAAAAAAAAAAAAAGAGGAGGAGGAGATTATAGATGAGGTCAAGCTAAAAATTAAAAAAAAAAAAAAAAGCCGGGCGGTGGTGGCGCACGCCTGTAATCCCAGCACTCGGGAGGCAGAGGCAGGCGGATCTCTGTGAGTCTGAGGCCAGCCTGGACTACCAAGTGAGTTCCAGGAAAGGCTCCAAAGCTACACAGAGAAACCCTGTCTCAAAAAACCAAAAAAAAAAAAAAAAAAAAAAAAAAAAGAAAGATGGCGACAGACTAAGGCATGCAGAGAGTGCAGTCTGAACTAGTTTGTGCTGGATAGTTGTATGTCAACTCTGTAAGCCAGCGTCGCTGGAGGGAGCCTCAGTTGAGAAAATGACGTTTTAAGATTAGGCTTTAGGCAAGCCTGTAGGGCAGTGGTTCTCAACCTTCCAAATGCTGCAACCCTTTAGTACAGTTCTTCATGTTGTGGGGACCCCTACACACATATAAACTTGGGAAGGGAAGGCTTTGTTTTAGTCTACACCACCAACAGAAGCCAAGGCTGGAGACTGAAACGGAAACTGTGCTCACTGTCACTTACCACGGCTTACTCCACTGCCTTTCCTCTACGGTGCAGGCCCACTTTCCCAGGGCCGGCACAGCCCACAGTGCCATGCTACCACTGAGCTACAGCTCTGGTTTTCTGGTGTTTTGGTTTGGTTTGGTTTGGTTTGGTTTGGTTTTTTGTTTTGTTTTGTTTTGTTTTTAGCTTTTATTTTTACTGTGTTTTAAAGAAAACACAGAGTTGACTGAAAATACTTTGCTGATCCCCAAATAAGAAAACATTAACTAAGATACCAAGAACACTGGGCCACCCAGATGACCCAGCCTGATGACCTGAGTTCAGTCCCTGAGGCCCACATTGTAGAAGGGAAGTTTTTTTCATAATTTGTTCCTGACCTCCACACATAGGCTGTGGCATGTTGTAGACGTAACCGGCTTGTTAAATAAGAAACACAGAGCCAATTGCAGAGCTAAAAGCCACGAGGTCAGAGCAAGAGCTGAAAAGCTTACCCTTCACTGCTGCTGCTGTCTTTCCTCTCCGCTTTGCGTGTCAGCATGTGTTCTCTCTCTCTCTCTCTCTCTCTCTCTCTCTCTCTCTCTCTCTCTCTCACACACACACACACACACACACACACACACTTCCAAGAACACTAATTACAAAGGAAAAGGTGAATACACTGGGTTCAGTCCCGGCGCCCACACTGAAGCTCACAGCTGTCTGTGACTGCAGCACACCCTTTTCTGGCTTCTTGGGAACTAGGCACACACCTGGTGCACAGACATACATGTAAGCAAAACACATGCAGACATAAGGGAAGAACTTCTAAAAACAAACGTACATCGAGGCCCTCGTTTATTTAGAGGCATGTTAACAAGGGGCACGCTGACAGGAGAGGGAGCATCTAGACAAGTAATGCATGAAGGGTTCAGATCTGCAGTAAACAAAGAATGCCCAGTCGTAAGAAGGAGAGGGTCACAGGTACACTAGGCGTGACGAGCACGTCACAGGCAGATGACTGACAGCCTGATGCTCAGCTCCCAGACGTTGGGATATAAAATCCTGATGAGAACCGGTTTAAACCCACCTGGCTAGCCCTGTGAGTTCACTTCTGTCCCACTGCAGCAGCACTGTGCTGACTTTGCACACCCGCCAGCTCCCCTGACCACCAGACAATAGAAACAGACAGAGAGGACCCACTAGAGCTTGGTGAGGGTGCAGGGGGGCCACTGAGCAGAACAGACACCTCCACCTAGAGACAGATGTGTAGGGCAGCCACCGAGAGCAGCTGACTCTGCCACCTCGGGGTTGGGCACAGAGAAGGGGCAGTCCCCTTAGCTCCAGGGCTCAGGTCACATGATGGAAATCAGAACCCACCGGTCTCTCCGGAGGAAGCTGGAGCTCCAGAGGATCAAGACACCAGCAGGGGAAGGAGGGGGGAAAGTCTCCGTTTCTAGTCCAATGTTTATGGGAACTGTGGCCATCCTAACACATACACTGAAGTCCTAATCCCTGGAACTTCACAAGTAGCCATTGTTATGCCCAGACCGCAGGGACCCCCAAAAGACCACCACCGATACCAAATCCCGCAGGTAAAAGCAAAGAGCCTTTATTTCAAGCTCCAGAGCTTGGTCCCTCTGTCTGTCTGACACAGCAATGAGAGCAGAGAGCCCTGAATGCAGGTGGGGCAGAGTTTTTATCATAGCAGAGGTTGGGGGGTAAGAGGATTTCCAGGGTCCAGGACCCTGGTTGGCTGACAATTGTCTAGGGGTATCTGTAAAACAAAAAATAGGTGTGTGCTAGACTCAGGGACATCTGGTCACCTTATCTATCTAATGATTGGAATGTTTGGGATGTCAGGTACTTCCTCATCCCTGGGTGGATCCCTGGGTGGTATTAGCTCATGCCTTTTCCTGGATCTGGGTGTTGCCTGCCAGTAAGCCTGTCACAGAAGCTGTGTCTAGGCCCCTAAGCCTTTCGTGGCAAGCTATTTTGGGGCCCCTCCACAGCCATATTTAGAGGTAAAGCCTAAGAAGAGGCAATTAAGCAATTAAGGTAAAATGAAGGCATATGAGTGTCCCCTAATCTAGTAAGTGTGAACAATGCCCTTCAAAGGACATGGACATGCAGAGGACACAGAGATATCATCTATATCCCAGGAGAGAAGCCTCAGACAGAAATCAACCCTGGCTGCCCCTCCACCCTGGATTTCTAGCTTCCACGCCCTATGGGCAGTACTTGGTTGCAGAGACCTCACAGATGGGTGCCTTTGAACCACCAGGCCTGAGTGAGTCTTTGCTCCACCCTACCCCCCCAATATTCATTATCTGCCTTAAGGATCCTGCCCACCCTGTTGGCTTCAGCCACCCCCCACCCTCCCACCACTGTGCAGCTTCCTGTCTCAGGCTTCAGTGCCACAGTGTCACCTCCACACCCCTACATTTGCATACTCAGATGGCACTTCAAAGGCAACTTGAATAAAACCAAATGCATTTTTCTCCAACGGGTTAGCTCTTGATCTCTCTTCTCTGTATTCTGTGTTTTCAATGGTGTAGCCTCCGTTATGCTGTCAGACAGAATCTAGTCATGTCGGAGCCCCACCCCCCAACCTCTTTCTACAGCAGGATGGCAGCCATGTTTAATCTTCCCACTCCACTCCTAGAAATGAACAAAACGGCACCTCCTTGGCAGTGCCCATCTGCAGTCCTGCTGCTGCATCATCCAGCCAGCCTACACGTGACTTTCTAGAGAGCCGGCTCAGATCCTACTGATCCCTGGTGTTCGAGACCACACATTACGCCTACCTAGCCTCGTCTCCCGTTCATTCACTCGCCACTCCACATTCACCTGTACCCACCCCACGCCTGGTGCTGGGCCAGTCATCTCATACACTCAGGCCTCTCAGTGAGCTTGTGCTGTGTCTTGATGCTGTTTGTCCCTGAAGGGTTGTGCCACAGCAGCACTTCTCAACCTGTCATGACCCCCTTGGGGGTTGAAGGACCCTTTTACAGGCATCGCCTAAGACCATGGAAAACACAGACATTTACGTTATAATTCGTAACAGGAGCAAACTTACAGTTGTGAAGCAGTAATGAACATAATTTTATGGTTGGGGGAGGGGTCACCACAACATTAAAGTGTCACAGCATCAGGAAGGTTGAAAACCGCTGTGCTGGAGGCCTGGTCCCCAGTGCAGCAGGAATAGGGAGCAATGGAACATTTAAGTCAGAGCCAGCAGCAGGCATGTCCAGCCTTCTTACATTGCGGCAGACACATTTATCCCTAAGCTTCACACTTCAGAACTGGACAGTTACCAGGAGATAACTAATCATCTCGCAGTGTTGTCAGTGGTTTAGGATTTTGTGTTGGGCTGCAGGATGGACCTGCCCATCTAGAAGAAGGCAGGCAGGTCATAGGGGACTGCTATCCCGAGAGAGAATTAGTGTAGTGCCCACGGGACGGACTCAGGGCAGCTCTCACAGAGTGTGATGCTCAAAGCAGCAGGGGTACTTGCTTCTGCACAAGGCCCTTTCCCTCCCTGTTTCCCAGAGAGCCCTGCAGAGGCCAGACTGACAGGGCCGCCCAACCTTGGCCTTCAGACCCAAAACTGTCAGCTGAATAAACGTCATTTATTCATTACCAGCATCCAGTTTTTGTTACAATAACAGGAAACAGAGAGGCATAGTGACTCAAGCTGCGTGGGAGGCTGAGGTAGAGGATCATCTCAGCCCAGAGGGTCAAGACCAGCCTGGGCATAGAAGGAGATCCCCTCCACCAAAAAATAAAAAGAAATAACAGAAAACCGATATACTCTGTAAAATGGCTATTATGGCCACCTTCTTGCAGAGGATAAAAGTGGAATTTAGAATAACTTACCCCACTCTCAACTGGGTCTCAACACACAGTGAGGAAGCTAAGGCATGAATTTATGGCTTTCTAGCTCCCTGGATAAGTGCCATCTGCGGGCACAGAATGTGCTGTACACGGCAGCCCACAAAGACGAGAATCAACAGCCAAGGGCCAAGATGTGTACAGTGGCTCAGGGGGCAGATGCCCTCGCCACGCACACCAGAAGATCTGAGTTCATCATGGAACCGACATAAAAGACTATTCCGTAAGTCGTCCTTCAACACATGCTGTCAGCTCTCACACAGTTGCTGACACACATGTATACACTTCATCCTCATCCTCATCATCAAGATCCACAAGCCAACCATACAGAAGGGTTAGGGACAGCCTTTTGTACCCAGATTAGAGGAGCTGGCACTGGCCCTAACTTGGGCACACCCAAAAGCTATGGGTGAGAATTATCAAGGTCACCTGGGGAAACACTTTCCTAGGAAAGTACAAGGGCATGCTGTAAGGAAGAGGAAGCCTGGGATGGGGTTTCTGTATAGTAGCTGAATGTCAGTAATTCAGTACCAGCTGCAGGAACTTCAAGTAGTGGAAAACTTTAAAAATTAAAGGGCTCCGCAGCCAGGAGTGGTGGCTCATTACCTATAACCCTACTGTTCAGGAGACAGGATTATCACTGTCAGTTTGAGGCCAGCCTTGGCTACATAGTAAGTGCCCAGGTGGCCTAGCATAGAGTAAGACCCTGTCTGAAAAAGAAAAACTTTTAATTTAACTAATTAAAAGCTTAATGCCAGGCACAGTGGTATATGTCTATTACCCCAGCACTCAGGAGGTGGAGGCTAGCCCAGACTACAAAGGGAGTGCCAGGCCAGCCTGAAACATACTAAGAAACTTGCTTAAAAAATAAGGCTGGCACAGTGGCTCAGCAGGTGTGGTGGTTTGAATGAGGATGGCCCCAGAGGTTCATATATTTGAATGCTTAGTCATAAGGGAATGGAACTGTTTGGGGAGGATTCAGAGGTGTGGCCTTGTTGGGGAGGTGTGTCACTGGGAGTGAGCATTGGGGTTTCAAAAGCCTGTAGGGCAGTCGCTGTCTCTGTCTCTGTCTCTCTCTTTCTGCCTGCAGACTGGGATGTAAAGCTCTCACCTCCTGCTCCAGTGCCTTGCCTGTCTGCTCCCTGCCATTATGATCATGAGTGTTAATCCTCTAATTAATTAAATGCTCTCTTTATGAGAGCTGCCTTGGCTGTGGTGTCTCTTCACAGCAACAGGACAGTGGCCAAGACACTGACAGAGCAGCTTGCTGAGCAAACCTAGCAACTTAAGTTCAATCCCAGGAGCCCAAGTGAAAATGGGAGACCAGAGCCAACTCCATAAACGTGACCTCTGACCTTCGAGAGCAGCGGCACATGGGTGCACACGCATTAATTAATTAAACGAAAGTTTGAAACACAATGTGGACTCCTGGGTGTTGGATCCTAGACCAGACAAAAAGGACAGCAGTGGGTAAATTGGTGAGGCCTGGAACCCGCAGTTCGGTTCATGTGCTGCACTAACATTACTGAGTGAGGACTGACCAGGCGTGATTGTGTAAGATGTCAACACTGGTGGCAGCTGAAAAGAGATGACAGAACTGCCAGTACAAACTCTTTCGTAAGTCCAGCATGATTTCACTAACACTCCTTTTCTAAATCGCTATGGAGCTAAGCAGGTTACTTCATCTCGCTGGCTCCCAGTTCTTCACCTCTAAAAATAATAATAATAATAATAACAACAACAACGAAGCTGAGCAGTGGTGACGCACACCCTTTAACCCCAGCACTCAGGAGGCAGAGGCAGGGGGATCTCCGAGTTCAAAGCTAGCCTGGTCTACAAAGTGAGTTCCAGGACATCCAGGACTATACAGAGAAACCCTGTCTCAAAACACCAAAAATAAATAAATGAATGAAATGAAAGCCAGGTATGCTGATGGAGGCTGAGGTGGGAGGATCAGGCATTAGAGGCCAGCCTGGGCCACAGAGATAGCCTCTCATCCTGAGCCAGCAAGACGGTTTCATGAGCTTGTTGTGCAGGCGGATGGCCTGAGTTCAACCCCCAGAACTCATGTAAGGGATGAATGAACTCTACAAGGTTGCTCTGACCTTTACATGTACCACCATGGGATGCAATGCACCCGTGTACATATTTTTACATTTACTTTTGGTTTTTCAAGACAGGGTTTCTCTGTGTAACAGCTCTGGCTGTCCTGGAACTAGCTCTGTAGACCAGGCTGGCCTCAAACTCACAGAGATCCATCAGCCTAAACTCACAGAGATCCACCTGCCTCTACCTCCCAAGTGCTGGGATTAAAAGTGCGCCACCACTGCCTGGCCATGTACATTTTTTGTAAAGAAATAACATGGGGCAGGAGAGATGGCTTGGCAGTTAAGAAAGCACAGTGCTCTTGCAAAGGGCCCAAATTCCATTCCCAGCATCCACATAGTGGCTCACAATCATCCGTAACACCAGTTCCAAGGGATCAGTTGGCCCCTCTGGTCTCTGCAGGAATGCATGCATGTGACACACACATACATATATTCAGGGAAACACTCTTGCACATAAAATAAAAATTTTAAAATAAAATAAATATTACTTTTGGGAGATGGTGGAGCACGCCTTTAACCCCAGCACTCAGGAGGCAGAGGCAGAGCATCTCTGTAAGTTTGAGGCCAGCCTGAGCTACAGAGCGAGATCCAGGACAGGCACCAAAATTACACAGAGAAACCGTCTCAAAAAAACAAAAACAAAAACAAGAAAGAAAGGAATACTGCTTTTTAAAAAAGGAAACCTCCCGATCTCAATTTTTTAAAGGGGAAACACAAACTAGATAGTTTCCTGTTGCCTCCCTCTGCATCCCCCACTCTCTCGCTCAGATCCCAACACAGCTGCAGGACGACCGACTCAGTTTGCTAGGCATCTCCACATCCCTGGTATTCAGCACTATGCCCATACCAGTAAGTGCTCAACAGAAGTTTCTGCAACTAAGACTCCATTTTTTTTTCTGTTGGCACAACTGGCATCTCTTTTGCTTACTCGGCTGCCAGGAAGCAAAGTGCTCACAAAACTCCTACACTACAAGTAAATCCTTCTTCACCCAGCAGGGGAGAGTGGGCCTTTACAGCCCATGTCAGCACCTGGGTGGAGGAGGGAGGCCCCACGCAAACACTCAGAGGGGACCTGGGGGTGCGGCGGTGAACAGAACGCAGCTTCCCGGTGAGACCCCAGAGCTCACTTCCTCCTGCCCACCTCCCAGCATTCAAGGGTTTCCAAAGTCAAAACCCCCTTCGTGGATGGGGGATGGAGCTGAAAACGGGTGAACCCGACTCCCGTTCCCTAACAGGGGTGAGGTGTCCCCACATTTATAAACAGTAAACACGGGTGCCGAGAGAAGCTGACTACTGAAGAGGCAGAGAACACGATGCAGCTGGATCAGGCTGGCTTCCAGATTTTGGCCCTCAAAAAGATGATGGTATCCAGACCCGCTAGAGCAAAGCCAAAGGGTCCCCGCTGTGAAGAAATCATCCCTGTCTATAAATAACTCCCCCTACGGGGACAAACAGCAACATCAAAGGCTGGGCACTCCAGCCAGGAGCCAGGCTGGGCAAGCCTGCTAGCTCCTGGGGAACTAGAAAGAGAGTGTGTCCCCAGTGGGGGCCCCTGTCAGCCGGCAGCCCGTACCTTTAAGGCCCGGAGTCCACGGCCCTTCACCGGTGCTCCTGGCCCACGCTGCTTCTGGCCCACGCTGCTCCTGGCCCACGCTGCTCCTGGCCCACGCTACTGGCAGCTCCAGGAGCCGGTAGCAATCAGTGAAATGCACGGGAGTGGGGCGGTGCGTCTTCACCAACCAGGACGCAGGTGGCAGCCTCGTGAGCAGGAACGGACCCTGGGAAAGGGCCAGATCCCTGCGGCCCCAGATCCTGGCCACACCCCAGCCAGGCTCAGGCAGTGCCAGGGCTACCTCTAGCCACTCTCGGCTGAGACTTGAGACACCACCAGGGTCCGCTGCACACAGGGTCGCTCCTCAGAAGTGTGACCTGCCCTACAGGAGGGCGAAGGGTCCCTGCTTGTCCTTTAGAACAGCTGGCCTCAGGGGTCACAACGTCACCCCCCTTGTGGGAGCCTGCAGTGCCCTGCTGACCCTGTAATGCATCACTTGTGCACCTGCGTTGGTTGAGAACTCTCTGGCTGTTTCCCTGGCACATTAATAAACCCTGTGGAGCATTTTGCTGTACCGGTGAGAGAGAAGTTCCTCCTCCCTCCTCTCAGCTGAGTGGAGGAGGTTCAGATTTAACTCTCCACCTTCCCCTTCTCACCCCAAGGATGGGGAGGCCTGGGAGGGTCTTGATTCTGACCTCTGAATCCTGATTCCTTCATTTTCAGGTCAACAGTTTTAAGAAGCCCCCACCCCATGTTTCCAGACTCAAGAATTTTGCGTGCTACTACTGCTACTGGGCACTGAACTTAGAGTCTCAGGCACCCTAGGTACGCTGCTGCTGCTGCTGCTGCTGCTGCTGCTGCTGCTGCTGCTGCTGCTGCTGCTGCTACTATACACACACACACACACACACACACACACACACACACACACCTTTGTGTTATTATTTTCAAACAAGGTCTTGGCTAGGTTGGCTAAGCTAGCCATGAGCTTTCACTGATCCTCCTGCCTCAGCCTCCCCGTTAGCTGTAATTACAGAACTGTGCAGCCAGACTTTTGTACAACGGACCCTTTATTTGGGGTATGACACAGATTGGCACCTAAAATTAACTAAAACACTCTCCCTGGTGGGGAATGGGACGAGGAAGCATGCTGACCTCCAGGGACCTGTCTGTGGATGGTTTACACAGTAACCTATGCTCCTCCAGGAAAGTCTCCGTGACTCCTGTCCCTGCTGGGGCTTTTGGTGCCACTGAAGTTCAGGGGTGACCAGAATCAGCATCTCAAAACAGACAGTTCTCGGTGGCTACAAACATCCTCCATCCGAGGGCCTGTGGTTTGCTCAGTCCTTCTCGAGCACTTGCCTGTCCCTCCCCAGCACCTGCTCACACTGTACTGAAGGGATGCTCCTCCTGGCAACTGTCCAGAATGCACACTCATTAACGTAGATTAGTGTCTGTGCGCGTGCAAACTAGTGCAGACACTATGGAAATCAGTGTGACAATTCCTCAAAACAAACAACCTAGGAGTAGACAGCCATATGACCCAGCTCTACAATCCTGGGCATAACCCAGGACTCTATTTCCAGCTCTGGGCACAGGCTTACCTATGTTCACAGATCCTTAAGTCACAATAGCCAGAACATAGAAACAGCTTAGATATCTATCATTTGATGAATGGATAATGAGACTGTGGCACCTATATACAGTGGCATTGTATTCATCGGTAAGGAAAATGAAACTTGCAGGTAGCTGGATGCATTGGAAGACAATATACAGAGTGAGAAAATCCAGACCCGAAAGACAGACACCACCAAGTTCTCACTCATATGCGGATCTCAGTGTCAGATCTTCAGATTAGTGTGCTTAGAGTACATCTAGAATCCAGGAAGCCAGACAGGGGCCATTGGTGGGAAGGGAGTCAAGATCCCAGGAGGGAGATAATAGAACACAGGTGACATGGGGGACTATGGGGACAGTAGAACACAGGTGACATGGGACAGTAGAACACAGGTGACATGGGGGACTATGGGGACAGTAGAACACAGGTGACATGGGGGACTATGGGGACAGAACACAGGTGACATGGGACAGTAGAACACAGGTGACATGGGACAGTAGAACACAGGTGACATGGGGGACTATGGGGACAGTAGAACACAGGTGACATGGGACAGTAGAACACAGGTGACATGGGGGACTATGGGGACAGTAGAACACAGGTGACATGGGACAGTAGAACACAGGTGACATGGGACAGTAGAACACAGGTGACATGGGGACTATGGGGACAGTAGAACACAGGTGACATGGGGACTATGGGGACAGTAGAACACAGGTGACATGGGACAGTAGAACACAGGTGACATGGGGGACTATGGGGACAGTAGAACACAGGTGACATGGGACAGTAGAACACAGGTGACATGGGGGACTATGGGGGCAGTAGAACACAGGTGACATGGGGAGAGAGGTTTAATTGGAGAGGGATGGAGCGGTAGGTATGAGGAGGAGATAGGGAACAGAAAACTAACATTAAGGATATTTGGAAAACCCAAATGGAAACCTATTATTCTATGTGTATTTGTTACTCTTGTGATAAAACATTGCGTCCTCAACTGTGAGCATGAAGCAGATGGTGAACTGGCAGGGGGGTGAGGCTAGGAAGTCTCAAAGCATACTTCCTCCAGCAAGACCACACTTTTAACCTCCCCAAACAGCACCACCAACTGGGTACCACGAGTTCAAATACACGCGCCTATGAGGGGCATTTCTAATTCAAATCTCCACAGTAAACTTCGTGTGTGTGTGTGTGTGTGTGTGTGTGTGTGTGTGTGTGTGTGTGTGTGTGTGTGTTTTCCTCCTGAAGACACAGGTTAACAAATAAAAACCCCAGTGCCAGGTACAGGATACCTCCCCTTGAGTTATCGGTCCTAAGTGTCCCTGAGCCCCCCAAATAACACAAGCTATTGCTGTGTTCTTGACTGACCCTCAGCACTTGGTGGTAAGACCCTATTGCTGAAGACAACACACAGTGGCCACTGGACATGGAGAAATCAAGTTATTACTGACCAGGGAGTTTACTCCTGCTAGCTAGCTTTCATAGTGCCAGAAGGTACTATGTGGGCTGCATAGGGAGAAATTCATAAATAATCACCCCAGCTTCGAGCCCTGTAATTTGTAATAATGAGCGGTGTGGCAAGATATACCCATGCATGAACTAGTGGCTCAAATGTTAGGAAGATAATTAACCACTTTCTGATTGGATTTAAGCCAATCTCCACAGGAGGAAAGGTATGCCTGGTACTGTGAATCTTGCCAAGAAGCAACGATTGAGAGGTCACAAGCCCCAGGAGTGAAGTGCTTGATGTTATTCTGCTGAATGGAAATAGTATCAAGCCACCCTCCCAATTCTTACTCTGCACCCATAGATTAGAGCAGCTCCCAGACCTCAGAGACGCTTCCTTGTGCAGCGGACAGCAGTTAATACAAAATTCACAAGGGGTCAAACAAAGTGCAGAGAGTAAGTGCAGTGGAGTGCTCTGCCACAAATGTGACATCCATATACTGTACAGCATATCACACACACACACACACACACACACACACACACACACACACACACACACACGAAGTGTAATGACACACAGGACCTGAGAGTTAATATTAGTAATTAAGATTGCAGTAATACCTGTGAGGAGCTGGAAAGATGGCTCAGTGGTTCAAGGCATTGCCTGTTTTCTGCAGACGACCTAGGCTCAATTCCCAGCACATGTGGTGGCTCACAACCATGTACCTCCAGTTCCAGGGGATCTCCTGGCCTCTACAGGCACACAAGTGGTGCACAGACATATTTGTAAGCAAGACACCAAACCACATAAAGTAAAAATAAGCAAGTCTTTGAAAACAGACAAGAAGCCGTGACTGCAGCAGCTCTCCAAGGAAACCTGGAGTACTTGGAAGTGGCAACCAATAATGTGACATCGCTTTTGAATTTATTGTTATTCATACATTGTGACATTGTGGAGAGACAAATGTACATATGCTTCTGGCATCCAATGCTCACGAGAAAATAACGCTCAACTCTTTTCCAAAGTATCAGCAGTGATTTTTGTTTTCAACTCAGGAATTTTAGGCCTCCTCTCCCCGGCGCCCGCTCGTGCCGTTCAGATTTTAGATTTCTACTGATTTTCACAACTGCTCTGGAGACTGATGAATCTCTGCACAGAAAGCTTCACACTGTGGTGCTTGGGAAAATCTCCTCATGGCAATGCACCAGCTAATTACAAGTACCTCACTGTCCAAGCTCTAAATTTAGGTCAGAGCAGGCCCTAGGATAATGGCAGGGTCGTTATTAACCTGAAAATTCTTTTGTAAGTTGGGGGTGGGGCCTTCCTAGTACCACAGGTTCCTTTGCACAAAGCACATACCTGCTTACAGACAGCATGGCTATGTGCAAAGCTCTGCTTTCACCTCCAATGTTTCTAACCGCCTTGCATTTAAATCGGCCCTTCTCCTTACAGACCATAACATTTACACTTCTTTGGTAGTCATAATCTAGGCAAGACATTTGCCTTAAAAATGTTAACAAAGGAACAACAATATTTTATTTATTTATTTATTTATTTATTTATTGGTTTTTTTCAAGGCAGTGTTTCTCTGCAGCTTTGGCTGTCCTAGAACTTGCTTTATAGACTAGGCCTCGAACTCAGAGATCCACCTGCCTCTGCCTCTGCCTCTGCCTCTGCCTCCCAAGCGCAGGGATTAAAGGCATGTGCCATCACTGCCCGGCTGAATAATGTTTTTAAAAGAGTACTTTTTTTTTTTTTTTTTTTTTTGAGCTGAGGATCGAACCCAGGGCCTTGCGCTTGCTAGGCAAGCGCTCTACCACTGAGCTAAAAGAGTACTTTTCTAAGTTGGGAATTTTTAAGTGTTCAACTTTGAGAACATGTTCTGCAAATGTTGGTGCATGCAACAGAGGTACATGCAGAATAGTGCAGAATGATTTGAGATAAGGCTGCAGAGATCATGACCCTTCATCCATAAGCATTCAGGGTGTATTTCCTAAGGATGAATTCAGTAACTTTATTTAGATTTAAATTGCCCCACAGCTAACATCTGCCAACTCTAAGATTTTCCCAAGAGTATCAGATTGCATCTGCTGTGGCTTGGACATAGCACCCCAAAGTCGCTTGTTAATTCTCATTTGGGGAGGTGATACTTAAGGGGAGGGGTGTTAGGTCGTGAAGACGGCAATGAAGGTCATAAAACTGTCCATTCCATGAATGGATTGGGGGGGGGGATTAGTTCTCCTGGAGGTGGCTTTTCTGTACAGTGACCTTTCTCCACTATATGATGACATTTCAGGTTATACATTTTGGGCACGTAGGTATATCCACGGGGTGACACTCTGGCACTGTGATATTCTCTATCCCTCAATTATCTTTTGCACCTGATGGTTGTCACACCAGTGATCTGTCTGAACCCAGGTCTGTCTCACTGAGCTGTTCCTCCAGCATTTCCTTGTGTACATTTGTTTACTGCAAGTCAGAAATGTTCCTTCTTCCGGTTCACCTTTTGTTTTTAGTCTCATTCTGAGGCTGCGCCAGGCGTGCCAACACAGGCTTGCCCACACAGGCTTGCCCATGCCCTTCTGGACTGTCCCCATCATGTGTTTAGGCATCTCTGTGCTTTCTGGAAGGAGCCATTCCTGGTTCATCTCTCACTGTCCCTGAAGGAGGCATTTCTCCAAGGGCCTCTGGCTCCTTTCCACAGACAATGATATTTAAAAAAACAAGGTATGGGCCCAGGGAATGCCCTTTGCTATGGGTGGCCCTGTTCCCAGGCTCGTAGAAATAGCTGCTTAAAAACAAATCCAAGCCAGGTGGTGGTGGTGGTGGCGGCGGCGGCGGCGGCGGCGGCGCCAGCGGCGTACACGTATAATCCCAGCACTCGGGAGGCAGAGGCAGGGGGAATCTTTGTGAGTTCAAGGCCAGCCTGGTCTACAGAGCTAGTCCAGGACAGGCTCCAAAGCTACAGAGAAACTCTGTCTCGAAAAACCAAATAAATAAATAAATAAATAAATAAATAAATAAATAAATAAATAAATAAAATGAAAATAAATCCAAATGAACTGGGCGGTGGTGGGCACACCTTTAATCCCCACACTCTGAAGGCAGAGCCAGGTGGATCTCTATGAGTTCAGGGCCAGCCTGATCTACAAATCGAGTTCCAGAACAGCTAGGGCTATTCAAAACAAAAAGAAAAAATAAATAAAATAATTTAAAAAAATAATGATTACTATTTTGAGAACTTATAAAAAAAGAGAATTATAACTGTAATCCACATAATAAAGGTGATATACAGATCACTTAGAAACTGGTCTACACCTGAAAATGATGTCCTAAGCATCTTAATAATATACTCAGCTGATTTCAAATTGTTAAGAACTGATCATAGGGCTTAAATCTCTTACTTTGTAATTGTATGTTTCCTGCTGGCTAGGGCACAGTATGAATGAGATGTACCTAGGTAGATGTAAACATTTGGCTTATACTGTAATGATATGGCGTAAAGGACAATGACATCAAGGAAGTGGGAAAGAGGAGAAATAAAATGTTAATGATCCTTGGAAAATTATTAAAGAGAAATGATTTGAAACTGCTCATGCTTGAATGCATTAGGACTTTATAAAGACAGCCTGAGCTAGTCGGGGGCCATCAGTTTGAAAGACAACAGGTGGTCAGACTCTCCATTCTTTGCCGACCTCCGTCCTGTGGCACAAGAACCCCGCTGGAGCTGGGCTCTGGCATCTGTGCTTGCCAGTCTCCTCCTGCTCAATGCAATCTTGCTATTTTTTAAAATATGTATTTATTTTGGTGGGTGGGTTGGGGAGGAAAGTTGGAGGGGTGGGAGAAGGGGGAATCTGTGATTGGTATGTAAAATGAATAAAAAAATTCTCAGAAAAAAAAATTTATTTTATGTATATGACTGACCTGTCTTCATGCAGACCAGAAGAGGGAATCAGATCCCATTACAGGTGGTTGCGAGTCACCATGTGGGTGCAGGGATTTGAGCTCAGGACCTCTGGAAGAGCAGCCAGTGCCCTTAACTGCTGAGCCATCTCTCCAGCCCCCTATCAATCTTGCTACTTTTAGAAATTCCTTTCGTGCCTCACCATAAAGAACTGAAGGTAAGAGGCACTGCCCCTCCACATTTATGTTCCCTACCCTGTATTACTGCCCTCACTATCACACCCAGCACCACTCAAGATGCCCGACATCTAGGATACCTTTGCTTCCTCTCCAAACAATTCCCCTAGGCACTGCTACTACCTGATCCATCCCAACAACAGAGGCACAGCAGGGACCTGACCCGCTCCAGTTCCAGGGGACCTGGTGCCCTCTCCTGGCCACTGCGGGCATTGCATACATATGGTGCACTCATGCTGCAGGCAAACATGCACACACATAAAACAAAACTTCTTAAAAAGGAAATGCAGAACTACGTGGACATAGTGGCACATGCCTTTAGTTCAGCATTTCGGAGGCAGAGGCAGGTGGATCTATATGAGCTCAAGGCCAGTCTTTTCTAAATATTAAGTTCCAGACTAGGCAAGAAAAGGCTAAAAAGAGAGACCATGTCCCCTCCCATCCCTTGAAAAAAGGAGAAAGAAGAGGAGAGAAAGAATGAAAGATAAAATGCAAAGGTTTTTTGTTTTTGTTTTTCAAGATAGGGTTTCTCGGTGTAGCCCTGACTGTCCTAGAACTCACTCTGTAGACCAGGCTGGCCCCCGAACTCAGAGATTCTCCTGCCTCTGCCTCCCGAATGCACCACCACTTCCCAGCTGGAAAAACTTGGTTTTTTTTTTTTGTTTTTTGTTTTTTTGTTTTTTTTAGCTGAGGATCGAACCCAGGGCCTTGCGATTGCTAAGCAAGTGCTCTACTACTGAGCTAAATCCCCAACCAGGAAAAACTTGTTTTAGATGATCTTTCTTACTTACAAGCAAGGGTATTTTCAAACAGAATATGAAGTTACTTGTACTTTGTCTACCTCTCATTTTCCTTTTTTTTTTTTTTAAAAAAGATTTATTTATTATGTATACAGAAGGTGCCAGATCCCATTACAGATGGTTGGAAGCCTGGGAATTGAACTCAGGACCTCTGGAAGAACAGTCGGTACTCTTAACCTCTGAGCCATCTCTCCAGCCCCCTCATTTTTCTTTTTTTAAATGGTGTCTTGTGCCTCACTCAGGTTGGCCTCTGCCCTCGCTAGGTTTCTGTTGCTGTGACAAAATATCCTCACTGTGGTAGTATGGATGAAAGTGGCCCCCATAGGCTCATATATTTGACTATGTTGTCCCTGGTTGGTGGAACTGTTTGGGGAGGGTTAGGTCTGGCCTTGTTGGAGAAGGTGTGTCACTGGGGGGCAGGGTGAAGTTTTAAAAGAACGGAAAGATTCCCAGTGTCCTCCCTCCCTCCCAGTTGTGGATCAAGATGTGAGCTCTCAGCTGTTCCCTCACTCTGCCGTCACAGACTCTAACCCTAAGACGCTGTAAGCCAAATGAAATGCTTTCTTTTGTAAGCATTTATCCCAGCAGTAGAGAAGAAACTGAAACAAGGACCTGTTGTAGGGATTTAACAGAAGCTCTGTATGGGCAGACGCTAGAACGAACAGCTGTTTTCTAGAAGTACTCTGACCTTGAGGAAGCCTTGTGGAAAACAGTGACTGTTTTGCTGAAGGGGCTTTGCACCCATTCAATGGTTAGCATTCAGGTCCACCCATGCTCCACCCAGCGTCCCGATGTCACCCTCCCTAAAGCCCCGTAAGGAAAAAACCTCCTTCTCCTCTTCTCTCTCCCTTTCTCTCCCACCATGAGGCAGCATGCATCTCTTCTCTTCCTTTCTTCCCTTCTCTCTTCCTCTTCTCTCCTCAGACCCCACCCATTTTCTCCTTCTTCCCCCCCCCCAATAAAACTTTCCACATGGATGCCAAGTCTGCATGGTGTGAGTAACTTTCCACTGTGCCCCCTTGGCCACCACCTGCTGTGTCTGCATGACATGTCTCTTCACCCACTGTGGGGCACCTTGGCTCCACCCATCAGAGTTGCCATGCCATGACTTTGGTCACAAGCTGCCTGAGGCACACCTGATGCTCTTGATTAGTGTGCACTGCACACATTAAAAAATAAAGGACAGGGGCTGGAGAGATGGCTCAGAGGTTAAGAGCACTGCTTGTTCTTCCAGAGGTCCTGAGTTCGATTCCCAGCAACCACATGGTGGCTCACAGCCATCTGTAATGAGATCTGGCGCTCTCTTCTGGTCTGCAGGGACACATGCAGGCAGAATACTGTATACATAATAAATAAATCTTTAAAAAAGTAAATAAATAAATAAATAAAGGACTAGAGTCAGGGAGGCATGTGATGCTCTCCTTTAGTAAGACATGTGAATTAAGATTAGGGACCGTGGTACGAGGAAATATTCTACCTAACAATCAACAGGCCTTTGTACGGCTGTTCAGGGGGTTCAGTCCATCAGAAGAGACTATAGGCTTTAAAATTTCATCTTGGGAATGCCTTCTTTCTTCAACCGACCCACAGTACATGGTTGCATCCCAACAATGACCAAAAGCAACTTGGAGAGCAAAGGGTTTAGTTCAGTTTACAACCCTCAAGTCTCACTCATCACTGAAGCAGAAGCCATGGAGGGGAGCTGCTTGCTGGCTTGCTCTCCATGGCTTGCTCAGCCTGCTTGTACAGTTCAGGACCACCAGCCCAGGGGTGGCACCACCCACCGTAAGAAGGGCCCTCTCACATCAATCAATCAAGACAATATCCCACAGTCTTGCCTACAGGCCAATCTCATGGGGGCATTTTCTCCATTAAGATCCCCTCTTCCCAGATAGGTCTATGTTTGTGTCCAGTACACAAAACCCAACCAGCACAGCCTCCAACTCACTAAGGAGCCAGGTTGGCCCTGAACCCCAATCCTCTTGTTCCCACCTCTCCAGTGCTAGGATTGTCCGCATGTTCCTTTCCGGGATTAAATCTGCTCAAGCATCTAAATTTATAGCCCTAACTACAACACATCACTTAACAGAAACCAAACTGATATTTATAATCACCAAGCCTTTGGAGCTAGCTGGCTACAGCATGCTGCAGAAACGAAAAGGAGTTCTAACTTCCCCTGGCCAACCTGTGCAAATGGTCAACAGATAGCGGAATTGTTCTCATATTTGCCCAAATAATCAGCTATTTTTAAAAAAATCTTTAGAACCAGAGAGATGTCTCAGTAGTTAAGAGCCTGGCTGCTCTTATAGAAGATCCAAGGTTTGATTCCCAGCACCCACATGGCAGCTCACACACCTGTAATTCCAGGTCCAGAGTATCAGTCTCTTCTGGCTGCCACAAGCACCAGGTACACAATTTCAAAGCCCTAGCACCTACATCAAAAGGTGGACATGGCCACACATGCACCTGTAAGCCCAGCATGTTGGGGGTGGAGGGAAGCTGAGGAAGGAAGATGGCTGAACTTGCTGTCTGCCAGCTCCAGACCAGTGAGGACCCTACTCAAGGGAATAAGGCAGGGAGTGAGAGACCAGGACACCAAACGCCCTCTTCTGGGTTCCTCGGGAATGCAGGCGCCAGATTATCCCACAGTGAGTTCCTGAGAGACAATGATCTAAATGAGTAAGAATTAAAACTAGGTGATTTTGTCTATTGGTGGGGGAGGGGTCCCACACTGAAGACAGAACCCTAACAGATGGTTCTAACTTGTGCTAAAAAACATCAGGAGGCAAACTCTTAGATTCCTATTTTTCATCTCAATTCATAGTGAGGACATGGCCACACAGACTTGAGAAAAGCCCGGTGACCCTCATCTTCAATTACATCAACAACTGAGAACTCCAAGCGACTGAACCCAAAACCCTTCTGGCAACATTTCTACAAATTCTGATGTTTATATCAATTTTAAAAATGCCTGAGATATTTGAAGTTTACTTTGGTTTATTTTCTTAAATAATAATAAAAAAGATGATTTAGCGCTGGGCGGTGGTGGCGAACGCCTGTAATCCCATCACTTGGGAGAGGCAGGTGGATCTCTGTGAGTTTGAGGCCAGCCTGGTCTACAGAGCTGGTCCAGGAGAGGCTCCAAAACTACAGAGAAATCCTGCCTGGAAAAAAAAAAATGATTTAGATAAAGATGACATCACTCTAGTTGACAGTGTGTTGTTATAAATATTGCCTACCCAATGCCCCCTGCTTTCCTTGAACCAAGTCTTCATATTTGAAGACTCGAACCTTTCACTATCTCTCATTTTTTCGGTATAATTATTTTCTTTTGGGCGGGGTTATTAGGGCCTGAACCTAGTCTGACTCACACTAGACAAGCCCTTCCCCACAGTTACATCCCTACTCCAGCATAATTTAGCTATAGATAAATTCCAGGTTTGGGAATGGCAAAGGCTTATTTTAAATCTTCCCTCCATTGTCTCAATCAAAATACTCGAATTTCACTAGTTCCCCTTCTCACACAAAAATAATAACCATACGGCATTCGTGTAAATCTAGTTTTCTTCCATTTGCCAGTGGAATCTAGAAACCACGCTATGTCAGGTGACATTTTTCTGCACAACCAAATGGTGCTGCATTGCGGACTCACCCAGCCAATTGCAGATGTGCTGGCACTGGCGCTACGTGCCGAGCTTTGTCCTGCAGGCGACTACACTGCGTAACCAGATTCACAGCCCTGCCTACAGGGTAGTCAAGGGTAAAGTCGCGAGAGCGGGTGAGTGGGTATAGGACAAATGCATACAAGGTGTGCCGGACATCACCAAAACTCCCTTTACGGGAGCAATTCCACCTCGCATCGGCACGGCGGTCTGAGCCGGTCAGCCGAGCCCCAGGGGCGTGGCGAAGCCAGACACCCGAGAATCTTTCCGGCTGGCAGAAATCAGACATTGCGTCATGGGACGCGCGTGCTCGGCTCCCGTCCCATCTCTTTAAATTGACCCTCCATCTTCAAGACCCATCTACGTACTAGGAACACTAATCCCTCATCTCTGACGGACGCTGAAAGTGTCTGTGGATCATTTACCAGTGGTCTTTTACATGACTTAGGGCTTTTCCCCTCTTGCAGGAGGGCGGGAGGCGCTTCCCAGAGACTTCCGGCCTCGCGGCTTCTCGCGCGCGCGCACGCGCGCAGGGGTGGCGGGGCGAGGTTCCCCGGATGTGGCCCCACCGGAAGCCCCGCCCTTGCCGCAGTGCAGCCAGATTGGCCGTGCTGTGGGCGGTGGCCCCCACCTCTGCCCAGAGCTGCGGTGTGCGGGCGATATCCCGGCCAGGCCGGCCTGCCCGTCGAGCGACCTCAGCCCGCCGGCGAGTCCCCGACAGCCGCCGGCGCGGCGCCCCGCTTACCTCGAAGCCCCGGGCTCGGCCGGGCGCTCCGCACGGTGGTCGCGCTGAGGCCCCGCTGCGCCCCCTGGCGGCCTCCGCGAGCAGCGCGCGGGAATGCGCACTGCGCAAAGCTGCCTGTGCTTCGCGAACGCGCAACCAGGCTGCAGTACCCCGCGCTGCACCCTGCAGCTGCAACCTGGCTCCATAGCGCCCCGGACCCCCCAGAGCCAGGCTTGCCATTCGTGCTGCACCGTCTGCCTCCGGGCACCCTTCCCGCGGAGACTTTTTTCCAGCACCAGAAGACAGTTGCTCAGTTTCCCCACAGCGTCTAGCAACTCTCTTCCTAAGCCCGCCCCACTCCGGTGGCAGCCCCAGGTGGCTATCTGAGCTACCCTCGTTTCTGCCCCTCCAGTCGGATTTGGTCAATGCCCAAATGAGATGCTCCGTCCCCGTTTCCCCAGGCTTAAGCAGCTCCCCAGAACAGCGCTTTCTAAACGGTTTCCTCGCCTGAACACGTCACCCCTTTTCGCCTGAGAAATTTTCCCAGAACCCCGGATGTATAGGTATATAAAGTAGTTACACAAATCAAACATTAACTAGCCATAAATTGCAAGGGAATTCTTTGGCATACTTGTAATTTTATCATTTACTAAAGATGACGGCAAATCACACCAGTATGCTTGGTTTTACGTAAAGTAAATCCTGACTGAATGTTTGATTCTGTAGAACATAGAGTGTTGTGCCAGTTAGGTTTCTACTGCTGTGATCAAGAGGAAAGGGTTTATCTCAGCTTGTAGCCCACCCTGAAGGGACGTCAGGGCCAGAAATGGAGGCAGACACTGATGAAGAAGCCAGGGTCGGGGAGAAGTGCTCACTGGCCAGCTCTCCTTGGCTGGCTTGCTCAGTTAGCTTTCTGACAACCCAGGATCACTTGCCCAAGTGTAGTGCAACAGTAGTCTGCTAGCAGAGCCTGAAAGAAAAAACATCAGTCAAGTAAATACCCACAGGGACTTGTCTAAACCAATCTTCTGTTGTTCCGAGATGGCCACCTCCCTGAACCTGGGTAAACTGCCTGATCCTGACTGGCCTGGAACTCCCAGAGGCCCTCCTACCTCTGCCTCTGGAGTGCCAGGAGTAAGAGCTTGCGTGTATTATCTATCATGTTCCCTCAAAAGGATTTGAACTATAAAAACATCATAAGCCTGGTTTGGTAGTGGACGACTTTAATCCCAGCACTCAGGAGGTAGAGGCAGGTAGATCTCTGTGAGTTCGAGGCCAGTCTAATCTACAGAATGAGATCCAGGACAGGCACCAAAACTACACAGAGAAACACTGTCTCGAAAAAACAAAAAACAAACAAACAAACAAAAAAAGGTCTTGAAATGGTTACCACATTGGAGCATTGATTTTGGGGCAACAGGACCCATGTTTACTCATATTTGGATCAGAAAAAGTCATCTATTCCCTTTAAAGTAAGAGCTGAGTTTTATACCCACGGTCCTTAGACCATTGAGGGCTGTGGGAGGCCCAAAACAACTTGACCACACAGCTGCCATGACAGGCTTAGAGGCCCAGACACAGCTCTGACAGACAACAACTGGACCCAGTGGGGCCTGCATCTGAGAGGAAATACTTGACATTCCAAACATTCCCTATACCCCTAGACAAATGTCAGCCAATCAAGGTTCTGAACCCTGGAAATCCCCTCACCCCAACCTCTGGTATGATTAAAACCCGACCCCACCTGAGCTCAGGGCTCTCTGCTTTGGACAGACAGACCAAGCTCAGAGCTTGAAAATAAAAGGCTCTTTGCTTTTACATATGGGATTCCGTCTTTTGGGGGTCCCCACAATCTGGGCATAACAAGGGCATGGCCCTGAAGGGGACGGCAGGATCCTAGCCCTTTCCTTGGCCTTCCTGGTTCACAGTACGAGCAATTTACTTGACCGTCCCACTGTTGCTAAGCAACACTACACCAGAGACCCAAAGCAATGACGTTTCCCCATCTTGAACAGAGCCTTCCAGAGCATGAGTTATATAAACCTTTATACCTTAATTGCCTCAGCCATCTGATTGCAACGCAGAGCTAGTGCAGGCAGCCAGATCTTGTGATCCCTTTCCATTTGGAGCCCCCTGTAGATGAATGTCACTCTTCACCTGTGAGATCCAGAAAAAAGACAGAATGATACCTGCTCTGGTGGCAAGACTAGGAGGAAGGAGTGTTTCCATCAGCCTTCATATGGGCCCTTGGACCATCTGTGTGCTGCAGGGGAGGAGAAGAGGCCCTGGGAGTAGATCAACCAGGGCCCTGTCCATAGGGTGTGGAGGGAGCCGTGTTGGATCTCTAGGAGGATGAAGAAGTTACAAAGTAATTCCAAAACTGAGCAACATTCACCAGCATCATGGGGCACAGGGTGGAAATCCTTGGTGAAACCCAAAGATACCTGCCCTCCCCCCAGAAAAGGACAGCAACTGTAAATTCTAAGAGCCAATCTTCCAGCACAGGCCAGACCCCTCCCATTCTCTTCCACCTCCTCTTCCCCTAGAACCTCACCTGCTGGCCATGAGGTCAGTGGAGAACTACCACAAACCTTCAGCCTGCCTCTTCCTACAGGTAGGCAGTTCCAACCCCTGACCCAGTTGGCCTTGGGATAAAACTGGAAAGAACTAGGCAGGTTAATTCTAAACTGAGAATGTGTTTGTGAGTTAAGGTAACCTTAGAATCTAAAAGCAGAGAAGTTGGAAGTCAATTGTGTAATGAGTTGAATTGTTGAGGCCAGGACACAGTAGCTCACACGTGTAATCCGAGCATTGGGGAAGCTGAGGCAGGAGGATTGCCACAAATTTTGAGAACCTGTCTGAAAAAGCAATCAAATAAACAAAAGATTAATAAAAGCCGCTGGGCAGTGGTGGTGCACACCTTTAATCCCAGCACTCGGGAGGCAGAGGCAGGAGGATCTCTGTGAGTTTGAGGCCAGCCTGGTCTACAAAGGGAGTTCCGGGACAGGCTCCAAAGTTACACAAAGAAACCTTGTCTCAAAAAACCAAAAAAAAAAAAAAAAAAAAAAAAAAAAAAGCGCTAACCTCCAGCACCAAGGAGTATGACTTTTGGATGTCGGATGCCATGTGGCCGGTCATTCAACTGGTGTTTGGTGTTTTATGATTTGGTTGCTTGACTTCCTAGTGTTAGTAGTGCCAGGGTTTGGAAATCAAATCCAAGGCACATGCTAACCAGTGCTCTACCACTGACCTACATTCCCAGCCTTATCAGATGTGTTAGATCAAAAGGCAGCATCAGGAGAAACCATCTCAAGGCAGGGTGTCATGCCCATCATAGCGGGGAGAGGCCAAGATGGGGAAGGCTGTGGCCCTACTCAGGTGTGCAAAGATGAGCCTGGAGAAAGATCTGAATTAAACCAAACAAAAGCCCAGCTGAGCTTCCGGTCATCCCGTGTTGAGTGAGATAGCAAATCCTGACAGCCAGATTTCACCCGAATGCAGCGACTCTGCTCACTCTGGGCGTATAATATACTCACGAATGCCTGCAGTTGAGATCTTTCTGTTGCTTTTTCTTTGGCATTTGTATTGGCAAAAATGCACATTTTAGTTTCCCAAGGAATATGCTAACTAGTTTGATTTTTTTTCCCCTTTGTCCTATGGTTTAGGGATACTTTGTTAGAGAGACTTTCAAAAGTTACAAAATTTAGTAATCCTAAAAGTTCTGATCACTGAAAATATTTTGTTCCTTGTCATGGTTTGAATGTGTCGTGTTGTCCCGTCCCGTCCCCCCCCCCCCCCACGCACACACACAAATTCACTTACTAGAAACTTCCCAGATCACCTGTTCTGGCATTTGGAGTTGGAGCATTTGCAAGATCATTAGGTCATCAATGTGGCGGCCAGTGATAGCAGGTGTGACTCCTAAGAGGTGCAGAGAGGCATGAGCTGGCACACTTGCTGTGGTGGCCATGGGACGCCCTCCACCTTCTTAGTATGAAGCAAAAAGGCCAAACCAGGTGCTGGTGCCACTGTCTTCCCTTCCCAGCCTCCAGAACCATTATCCGTAAAATGAAGCAAGATGGTTCTTTTATGGTGCCAATTCACACCCACATCAATAATAGCAAATACACCAAGGCACGGTGGTACCGTCTGTAGTCCCAGCTACTCATAAGTGAGGCAGAAGGGCAGTGTATTAGTCGGGGTTCTCTAGAGGAACAGAACTGATATAATGAATATATATTCGGGACTTATTAGAGTGTTTTACAGGCTGGTCCGGCTAGGCCCAATAATGGCTGTCTCCCTATAGGAAGGTCAGGATCAATAGTTGTTCAGTTCACAAGTCTTCCCTCTACACTGGAATCCTGAAGAAGTAGGGTCTCATACAGGAAAGGAATGTCTCAGCAGGGTAGATAACACAGTAGCCAGGGGGCAAGCAGGCAAAAAGCAGTTTGTCCAAGGCCTTCTGATGGGCTCTCACTAGAAAGTGTGGTCAGTCTTCTGACCTCAAAAAAGCCAATCAAGAAAGTCCTTCACAGGTGTGCCCAGCTGCAGGGGTTTTAGTTGATTCCAGAAATAGTCAAGTTGACAGTCATGATTAACCATAACAGCTTGAGCCCAGGAGTTCAAGCTATGCTGACCAACACAATAAGCATTTGTCTCCAAATTGAGGCTAGAAAGCCAGGTGTGGTAGCTTTAATCCCAGGATTTGGGAGGCAGAGGCAGGCAATTCTTGGATTCAAGACCAGCCTGGTCTGTGCAGAGAGTTGTGAGCCAGCCAGAACTACAAGATGAAACCCTGTCTCACATCGGGGATGGGCAGATGACTCCATCTTAAGAGAGCTCACCACTCAACCATTAGAACTGAGTTCAGATTCTAGCACTCACCAGGGGTAACTCACAAACACCTGTTAACTACAGCTCCAAGGGACCTAACATGCTTTTTGTCTCTGAACAACTCACACACAAGTGCACACAGTCTCACACAGACACATATACAAGACACATACACGTAAATAAAATCCGAATAACTTTTAAATATAAATTAATTAAATAAAGTCATCTGGAAGTGTGGCTCAGGGGTTGAACACTTGCCTGGCTTGCGTGAGGCCCTGGGCTCAATTCCTAGCAGAAATACATATAAAAGAACGCTACAGTGATATCTTTAAAGATTCCCACTGCTCTCTGGAGCAGTGTAGCGATTCCACTCATATGTTCCTATTGGTAATATCTTCTTCCAGCAAGTATCTATTGAGCATCTCATCTTACAAGAGTGGATAGATTTCCAGTTGTGTTCACATCTGTTCCGGTTGTCCTCTAACTGGCATGTTCAGCTTGATAATGACTGCGCTTCCCAACAAATGAATGTGGTCATGTGATCAGGTTCCCACTAGGACATCAGCAATTTGTGTCATCCCCAAAAATTCACGTCAAAGCCTGACTCTCAGTGTGGTCACAGGAGGCACAAGGGTCTCTGGGAGTGGTTAGTTCATGGGACTGAAGCATCCTGAACGCTGATGGTGCCTGTGAGTCACTGGGAGCCAAACCTTTGGGCATGCCTGTGCGGAAATTCCAAGGTCAGGCTCATTGAGGTGGAAAGACCTGCCTCAGATGCAGATGAAACATTCCATGAACTCGGGACCAAGGCTGAATAAAGACAGAAAGAGAGCTCATCACAGGCATTCACCTCTCTCTGCCCCCGACTGTGACACAGTGTGACCCCACTGCACTCTTGGGCTGCCCTGATTCCTCTCCACAATGGACTCACCAGAGGAATGTACTTTTTATTGTAAGTCAAAATAAAAGCTCCTTCTTCTGTCGCCTTCATGGAGCATGTGACCACGGAAACAAGAAAAGTGATTGGTACTGTCCCTCACTGAAGAAGCCCCAGGATTGCCTACCTTCCTCTGTGAAAGTGAGAGCAGACATCTGTGGACAGGTTCTCCTCAGAACCCATGGCCCCTTGATCTCAGAATTACCAGCCTTCACAATTAAGAGAGTAAATTCTATTCACCATAAACCACCCAGGGCACAGGGCTGAAACAGTGAGCATAGACTTCCCTCACACATACATACACACAGATATACACACATACACACAGATATACACACATATACACACATATACACACATATATACATCCAGTACACAGGGCTGAAACTGCGAGCATAGACTTCCCTCACACACATAAACACACATATACACCAAGTACACAGTGTGGAAACAGTGAACATAGACTGCCCTCACACACATATACACAGGGCTGAAACGGCGAGCATAGACTTCCCTCACACACATATACACCAAGTACACAGTGTGGAAACAGTAAACATAGACTGCCCTCACACACATATACACAGGGCTGAAACAGGGTGAGTGTAGACTTCTGTCACACACATATACACCCAGTATATACACCCAGTACACAGTGCCGAAACAGAATGAGCATAGACTCCCCTCACACATCACACACACCCCATACCACTTCTTGGAACATGGACACGGAAAAAACGCCATCTTGGGTCACAAGGACAGTAGTTGCACCTTCCAAAGGTAGCATAACAAGACAGAAGGAACCTGCAGACCCGCATATCTCATTAAGCGGAGCCTCCCTGCTACCTGTGGACCCCTCCCCAGACTGTGTTTATGATCTAAAGGCAACCAAACTCAGTCATATACAACACAGAGAGACTGTTCTGGGCTCTGGGAACAAATGGGGAATAAAGAGGTCACACCCTATGTAGGAAGATAAACACCTCAGGAAAGAAATGCAGCTTGTTCTTTGATTTAAGAGGCATCTATGGAATGTCCATCATGCACCAGACATTGTCCTAGCGACACGTGGCCATCAGCGACAGGAGGCCAGGCCTAGAAGTGAGTGTGGTTAGTCCACAGGGAAGGGCGGTGTGCTAGACAAGTTTACTTGCTTTTTTGTTGTTTTGGTTGCAAGGCTTGCCTGGAAGTTGCTGTGTAGCTGAGGATGACCTTGACTCCTGCCTCTCTCTCCTGAGTCCTGGGATTATTGGCACATGCCACCAAGTCTGGCTTGATTCAATTTTATTTCAAAGGTTAGAATATTCGTGCACGTTCCTAAGAGTCATGGATGCTTCTGAGGGAGCTGTTCTTCCCACCCTTGTTCTCCATGCATCTGCAGAGCCATCCAAATATGTGTACACTTGTCCGTCTGTATCCTCAGGGGAATGGCTCCATTGTAGATTCCAAATCTTATACAAAGTGATAAGATGCTGAACTAGGTGTTAGCTTAGTGGCTGAGAGAGAACACTCCCAGCTGGGTACCAGACCATCAAACCATGGGCCTATAAAGGGTACTTGGATTCAAATGGTAACAAGAATCTTTTGAGTCTTCACTTCTGAAGCTGTCTGTCTCAAGTCTCAAACTTTTCTCTTGTTAAAGAGTCTTTTGTTGTAGGTATATGGGTTGTGACCTTCACGAGGGACGGGGAAAGTCATCGAAGCTTTCTGTACCCACAGTCACCAAAGGCAGACAAAATGTAGACTACTTCATGAGCGTGTAGAACAATACTCAGCTGTCAACTTGGACCATCAACATGGCTCAGTGGGTGCTTGCTGCCAAGCCTGACTGAGTTCTGTCTCTGGGATCCACATGGCAGAAGGGGTGAGTCAGGTCCTGCAAATGGTCCTGTGACTCCCCACGTGAATGGTGCATCCTTCCCTTCAACCAAAAAACAAATAAATAAATGCCCCCCCCCCAAAAAAAATGATGGAAGGAAGTTGTGACCTACGCTGCAACACAGACAAACTGTGAGGATATCATGCCAAATGGATGATAGAACCAGTCACAGAAGGACAAACACCGTGTGATTCCACTCATGAGCAACACACTGAAACCTAAGTTAATCCAGTTCAGAGAGACAGAAGGGATAGTGGGTGCCAGAATTCGGGTGGGGGAGGCCCGGCAGTTGGTCACGTGGTCCACTGTCAAGCGGAGGACAGGACGTAGGTCAAAGCTTGCCCTCAGGTGACTCACTTCCTCCAGCAAGGCTCTGCCTCATCAAGATTCTACAACCTCCCCTAACAGCACCACCATCTGGATTCGGTGTTCAAACGCCCGAGCTCAGGCGTTTCATAGCCAAAGCACAACAGAAGTTATTGTTTAAGAATTTCAGTACAAGATGAAAAGTTCCATGGGAGGAGGCAACAGAAAGATGTCAGTGTGCTTGCTCAATGGCACCCTGAAAGGATTAGGAGAGGAGATTTTAAGTTATATACACTTGAAAAAACTAATGTCACATGAAACATTTTAACCTAAAATATATCTCTTATTCCCATGAAACAAATACACTATTGTTTTTAATTTAAGAAAATTATAAGGGCTGACAAGGTGCCTGCCAGGCAGCCTGACAGACAACATAGATTCAATCCCAGGGATCCATGTCATGGAAGGAGATGAGGGATTCTCCAAAGTTGCCACCTGCCTCCACACAAGCACAGTGATATGGTGCACACCCTACTCATAAACAGATAAATGTAGGTCAAAATCTTGAACTCAGGGAGTCACTCATTGGTGGAGCACTTGCTACCATAGATGAGGCCTTGAGTTTGATTCTCAACAGTGAACGAAATAATAGTAATAATAATAATAATAATAATAATAATAATAATAGTAATAACATGACAAGTAATAATGTCATCTCACAGCTTCTAAAACAACTTCCAGAACTGTGCAAGGCTCTGAAGAGCAGGTAACAGGAAATGAGCCTGAACCAAACAGAAGAAACGGAAATTATCGCTTCCCTGCTTGTCTTCCACACTGTTTATGTAAAAATACTCCACCCTCTTGGATGTTTTGACTTTGGCATCCTCCTCAGAGCCCTGCCGGAAACCTCTGACAGACAACTTTACTCTTTGTCTCTAAGATCTCACTGGAAATCAGTATCTGAGCAAGAGTTTTTAATTAAGGATAAGAGAGCACGAAATGGATCTCCATTTATTTCCTACTTTTCATCACCTGAGGTAGGATTGACATCCTTGAAATTCGATGGATTCCCCTAGATTATAAGGCGAGGAGAGCCCAGAGAACTTTCTGTCTCTTCTGCCCAATGGTTTCCTCATTTAATCTGCCTTGGATTCTATGTTTGGGAAGTTATTATACTCGGATACTCTGTAACACAAAAGGCCTTTACATTCTCAATTACTTTAACTGTAGATTGCTTCTTTTGCTATAATTTATTTGTATATTCCACAGGACTGGGAATCCAAACACGGGATCCACCTAGGGCCTCTTGATTGCTAAGCAACCTACCACTAAGCTATATCCTAGCCACGTTCGTTCTGTATTTTAATCCCAGTGTCTGTAGAATGAACGAAAAAACAAACAAGAAAGATTGAAAAGAGATGCTAGATCATGGCTCAAAAGCAAAGAGCACCAGACGCTCTTGCAAAGAACCCAGGTTCCCAGCACCCACAGGGTGGCTCACAACCAACTGTAACTCCAGTTCCAGGAGCCTGACACCCGCTTCTGGCCCCAGTGGGATGAGCCATGCATGTGGTGCACAGTCACACATGGAGGGAGAACATTCATCATATAAAATAAAAACAACCCCTCATCAAGGAACCTCCTCTTTGCAACGGATGGAATCCACAATCAGTCAAAATACAGTTGTGCCCAGCTCCAGCTGAGGACACATCTACATCCCAAGTTCTGCACCTAAGGCTCAGGATATTTTCAAAACAAGGAGCAGACTCTAAGAACTGGAGGAACAGGGAATTTGCTGTAAGACTGCTTCCCCTAGAGATGTCAGAAGCTATGCCCATGAAGTCTCACCAGCATGACTGTCCAAACATGACCTAAACAAGGATGACGACAATGGACATGATAATGTGGATGGGGGCAGGGATGGAGGCCTCCCCCTAGACAAAGAACTACAGGCAATCTAAAGAATGCTGAGCGGAGAGAAATAGTTTTCCCCGGGGAAGAGCACATCATTTGGTTATCCAATTCCAAGTGGTCAGCCCCAAAAACATACAAACAGATAACATTTATAAATATTGAGCAGGTTATATTTATGTGTGTGTCACAATTTAAAAAAAAAAAAAAAAAAAAAAGATGTAGGCCGGGAGGTAGGGGCGCACGCCTTTAATCCCAGCACTTGGGAGGCAGAGGCAGGCGGATCTGTGAGTTCGAGGCCAGCCAGGGCTATGTAGAAAAACCCTGTCTCCAAACAAACAAACACAACAGAAGGCACATGCAGTTGGGCCAGTGCGGCTTGTAGATGCAAACCTGGCTCCACAGTGGTGCTCTGCAGTCAATACAACATGTGCAGCACACAGAGGTTGAGTTTAACTAATGATGCCTGCCCTGAGAGGGAACCGTCTGCAGAAACCACTTGGACCTCATCTGTTCCTGGGTCTTCTGTCATTCACAGATTTTCAAAGTTTCATTTATTCAGCATATGTTGATGTAAGAACTTGTGGTTATCTATTTTATACCTTGAACTATAAACAAACATTCTGTTACTCCAACGGTGCAGGCTTTGACCATGGAGATCTTACATTGCTCTTAGCATAAGTTAAAAAAAACGACGAGGAAAGATTGAAGATGACAAGCCGCTGTGCGCATGCGCCATGGTGGAGCCTTTGTTTTGATATTTATTCTCGGTGCTGTTCAATCCTGGCTCTCTAACCAGGCATCGCTTATTTAATCTCTCCGAATGCCAGTTTCTTCTACTTTTTAAACTATTATGTTTGCCCGTGTGTCCAGGGTATGTGCCAGGGAGTACAGGTGTCCACAGAGGCAGAAGAGGGCATTGGATCCCCTGGAGTTGCAGTTACATCCTGTAGAGAACCACCCAATGGGAGTATTTGAAAAGAGCTCTGGAAGGTCAGTTACAGGCTCTTAAGCGCCGAGTCATCTCTCCAGACCCTGACACGGAATTTCTCCATCTGCACACTGAGGATGAAGCCTCATTTGCAGGCATGGGGTGAGGAGGACGGCGTTAGTACATGCTTCACAAAGAAACACAGCGCTACATTTATAGATACAGGAACTGGTAACCGGTACCGATGTGGGGGGACGCAGGGGATGATGGAAGGGTCTGGAGATGAAGCAGTGTTGAAAGGCCAGATGAGTGTACTTTGCATCACTTACGTGAGTGTAGATGAGGAAATGATTAAAACGGTAAATTTGCATTCTATTTTGCCACAGTTAAAAAGAATATTCATTGTTGAAAATTTAGAAGACATTTTAAAAGTCCTTCAAAATCCTTAGTTACCTGGGCCAACAAAATAACTCAGTGGATATGGTGCTTGCCATCAAACCTGACAGCCTGAGTTTGATCCCAGAATCCACACGGGGGACGGAGAGGACAGGCTCCCACAAGCTGTCCTCTGGCCTCTGTAGGCATGCCTTGCCCATAAAGATAAATAAATAAACATAAAAACAAATTAATCCTTATTAGCCCCTCAGAAACCACATCTCGTCTTTTTAAACCTTGTATCTAGGGGATAGAAAGGTGGTTCAGTGGTTAAGAGCACTTGCTCTTCCAGAGGACCTGGGTTCAGTTCCCAGCACCCACAGGGCAGCTCACAACTTCCAGTGGTACACAGACATAAATGCAGGTAAAACACACACAAACAAAATGAATAAATCTAAAATAAAATTTAAAAATTTTTGTATCGATTTTCCCATAGTGTCCAGAACTCTGTAGAGGCCCTGGATTGTATACACAGTATGAGGATAGAAAATAAAGACCTGCTTGAATTGTTTAGGTTGTTTTTTTTTGTTGTTGTTGTTTGTTTGTTTTTTTGTTTTGTTTTGTTTTTTGGAGACAGGGTTTCTCTGTGTAGCCCTGGCTGTCCTGGAACTCACTCTGTAGACCAGGCTGGTCTCAAACTCAGAGATCCATTTGCCTCTGCCTCCTGAGTGCTGGGATTAAAGGTGTACACTACCACTGCCCAGTTTAACATGAGTGGTTTTTGTTGTTTTTCGAGACAGGGTTTCTCTATGTAGCTTTGCGCCTTTCCTGGGACTCACTTAGTAGCCGAGGCTGGCCTCTATCTCACAAAGAGTCGCCAGCTTCTGCCTTCCAAGTGCTGGGATTAAAGGCGTGCGCTACCACCGCCGGGCATGACTGTATTTTTATTAGCTGTGTAAGTGACTATGATTAGATATATTTTCATCCTCTCTTCAAAAGATGTGTTTAGTGCTTAACTGAAGTCTAACTTCTGGGCTAACAGATGCACGGTGTCAAACTTAAAAAGCACATCTAGATGTTTTGCTATTATTAAAAAAAAAAAATCCTCGACACCTTACTGCGCTTTCTTATCTTTTGCGATCCCCAAGAGTCCTCTATCGGACTCAGGGTTTTGATCTAGCGTACAAAGTTTGTCATCTTTCCCTCTTTCCTGTTTGCCTGAGTTGGGGTTAAATATTCCTCAAATTTTAAAGAAACCATACGGAAACATTTTATTCCCGGGCTTCTTCGGTTTTTAAAAAACAATCACTTAGTTTAAATAATGCAGAGCAAGCCTTAGTCCTCACAGGCAGTCACCTGGCACTGGGGAGCAGGCTACCGGGAAAAGGGGAACCCAGGGGCCTCGGCTGGCGACTCCCACCCCCCCACCTTAAGGCCCCCAGTGGGTGCGGAGGCTGCACCAACACCCTCCCCTGGCTTCCTCGTACCCAGGCGTCGCAGCCTCACTCGCGGGGCTGTCCTGGACCCTCGGTGTCACGGGGACTCTGCCCCACACCCACGACGTCTCGCAGCACGGAAAGGGAGACACTGGGGGAACCGGAGGGGCGCGCAGGGGGCCGAGGGACAGGCTAGGTGGGGTCATCCTGGATGGGATCCGAGCCCCGAGGGCAGTCACGAGCTGCTCGGCCGCGGGGACAACCTCCGGGGCGCACAGCCGCCACCCGCCATCCTGGGGGGCCGTGTCTGCGGTCTGTCCCGTCCTGAGCTTCCCGCTCCGCCCGTGACCCCTCCGGGTTTTCTTTTGTCCCTTCTCCACTCTGGACACACACCCCTGCCGGCTGTCCGGAGCAGGCTCTCTTCCTTGAGCCTTCCTAGTCTTCTCCCCTCCACCCTCCGCTTCCTCTGGCCCCCTCCCGCGGTCCCCGGCCCTCCCCTCTCCCCCTCCCCGGTGGGGGTGCGCAGTTTCCCCGAGTCCCTTCCCCGCCCCGCCCCGCCCCTGGTTTTAAACCTGGCGCGGTGCGAGCGGGTAGGTGAGCGCGCTCGGCGGGCGAGCGGGACTGGGCGCCGACCGTCGGGCTGCCGGACTCCGGTGCCACCAGCACCATGAGACCCGAGGCGGCAGCCGGAGCCCCGGAGGCTCGCGGACGCCTCTGCCACTGTCCCGGGGATGATCCCGGGAGGCCACCGCTGCCGCGTGGGCCCGAAAGGTGAGGGTGTCCCCGCGGCCCCCGGTGGAGGTGTACCCAGACACTGAGTTCCTTAGCCTGAGACCGACTACCGCAAAACTCCTGTCTGAAGTGCAGGGACACCGGGCAAGGAAATGGGCCAACGCTTGTGCGTATTGAGGATCTGAAACATGGGATGCTGGGGGCCCTGTGCAAAACTTGCCAAAGGATCCCGCACTCTATCACAGAGTGGTTATCTCTTGCCCTGTAATGGGACTCAGTGTTTGCCTAAAGTTTAGGGAAATCAAATTAGCTGGGGAGATAGGGAGGAGGGCACTGCTTGGTGATGGAAAAACAGAATGCCCTGCAGCGTGATAGAACGCTGTAGCATCAAGAGCCTTCAGTGGCAGAAGTGATGTAGTTGAAACCAACCAGCTGTAATGGGAAATCTTGAAGTACCAATTAGAGAAAAATACTTCAACTAATAAGTGGCCCAGGAATGGTGTTAGATTTGGGGCGTGCCTCCTCAGAGTGTACTTGGGAGCAGAGGGCAGAGACAGGAACAGGTAAGGCACTGACTGGCCCGCGGGCAGACAGGCCTTAAGGGAACATTGTGTACAGGGCCTGTTGGTCAAGCAGACACTATGCTCTCATAGTAACATTTTTAGGGGCAGCAGAGATGCCCGGGGTTAAGTTTCTCCCGGTGCTTGTTTCCAGTTCCGTTCCAGCTCTGTGGAGACCGTGGATGCCGCTTCCTGGAGATGCCGAGCTGACCAGAACTGGAAGCCCGGTAAGCTAAATTGTGGATGTTGTAGGTAACAGTCAAGGCAGAAAATGGCACCATGTCTATGGTGATCAAAAAGCAGAACAAAACAAAACAGGAAAGGTCTCCTCCATCCCTCTTCCATTGGTCTTTTAACCCTGGAGGTCTGGCAGGTAGGGCCGGAGGGAGCAGAGGTGCTAATGGGCACATTGGGCTCCTGATTGCTCCTGCATCCTTGAAAGAAACCACTGGGAACTTAGCTGTTGCATGGTAATTACACAGAGGTGGTGTGTGTGTGTGTGTGTGTGTGTGTGTGTGTGTGTGTGTTGGGGGGGTGTTGTTTCTTCTGTAAACCAGTTTGTGGAGAAGGGAGAGGCAAAACCCAGCCCCCTTAGAGAAAAGCTGAGTGCAGCATTCATTAGCCGGACTGTTGGTGCCACAGTGCAAAGAAAGGCAGACATCTACCTCAAGTGCCCAGAAGGTGCAGCTAAAAGCCCCCACTCCCGCGTCTGGCCCTTTCCGAGCTGTTGTCTGTGCAAATACACTCAAGCAGAGGGCTTTGTAGGCAAAGATTAATTACCACAACTATTCCTTTATCTTTGCATTGTCTCTTAATTGCTTTTAACTTATTAAGGTAATGGCTTGCTCACACTTGTTATATTTTCAAATATAAATTGACATTTACAACAAAGGAGGTAGCCTGAGGGCGGACCATTTTATTTAACTATAGAAGTTAGGTGTGGGAAGGGAGCCCTCTGCTATTCTTTTACATTAGTTATTTTCTTATAATTGGGTGCTTTAATTCAGTTAGCATTTATTTGCTCAAAGGATGAAGCAAATAAAATACCAGTCTAATAAGTGATATTTTAGCCCTAATTATTACTGCTCAAAATTTCTAAATGATGAAAGAAATTCTATTCTTTAAGACTCAAGTTCTCAAAAGTCAGATTTTAAAGTTGAAGTTCACAAATTATTAAATTTCCCTCTAGGTAAAACATGCCTGTGGGGTCGTTCGGTTGTGTGCGAATCTATAAGTACTACTCGGTGGCTTTTGCTTCTATTCTGCCGAGAAAGCCCCCTGGGATGCTAATGTTAGAGCACAGCCCTTTCTAGTTGACTGCCCTTCACACAAAGCAGCTACATCCAGGTTTGGGTTGGGTGGGTGGGTGGGGAAGCCTGGTGTTCTGTTGGGGTTGTAGAACTGGCCGCCTTCCCACACCCTTGTCAGGGCAGGACCTGGGATCCACCTCTGGGTCTTGTGTTGTCTCCAGCTCCCAGCTTTACCTGGGAGCTCAGATTCCCTGGTAAGAGAAAACTTACTCTTTGTTGGGGTCACAGCCTGCCTCTCTGCAGGCCTCGGTAAGCCGGGTTCTCCCAAGCGAGCTGGGTGAGTGTATCTATGACTGGGTTGCAGAGCTTCTAGCTAATAACCCCCTGTCTTGGCCAAACAGGACAATTCCTCAGCCTTGTCTCCAGGCCATTTTATAGAGGGGTATGAGAGGTACTGAGGCTTGATAACCTGTCCCGGGACACCCAGCAAGCAGATCGAAATTATAATGAGATAAATTTGATACAAGGCCTTGTTCTTTGATCGGAGGAGCCACCTGTACCCACTTGGTGCCCCTAGAGAGCTGGATCCTCCCCTGGACTGGGAAAAAAAAGTGATAAGCCAAGGCTTAAGAAGACATTTTTTGGTCTTGAGGGTGGAACCTGGAGACTGGCCTATCTGATGATAAACATATGTTCTATCACTGCGCTGCACGACATCCCCAAGCCTTGACGTTTCTTGGTCTTGATGCATTTCCCCCATGGCCACTTGTCCACACAGCCAGGGCCTAGGCCTGTCCTACTATCCAGGCTTCCCACTGTAGCCTGACAGTCAGGGCTCCATGGCTGAAACTCTCTGCTCCAGCCTGTTCTTCTGAGCTTAAGAAGATGCACACGCCTTAAACACAGTGCTTAGCTGGTTTACCTTTCTAGTCCCATTTAATTACCAAAGTGTGAGTGTTTCAATATTTCCCTCCATGAGAACTGATCTTTTATTAAGAGCTTTCTGAAAGCCAGGTGTGGTGGCTCATGCTTGTAATCCCAGCACATGAGAAGATCTCTGAAAAGACTGATGCCAGCCTGGGTTACACGGTGAGACCCTGTCTTAAAAAGTCAAAAAGGAAAAAGAAAACATGGCATAAAAAGTTAAGAGCACGTATGTTTGTGGGGTTCTACAGTTCATGAACAGGTATTGCACATCCCCAGTCTAGTCAGGACAGGACTCTCTGGTCAGATGAGCCCTATGCTCTGCCATCTACCACAGTGTGTGCATCTTCGGCTGGACAGGATTGTTTGCAGCGTGAATGCCTCAGTTTAGGGACTGTTTATAATTACAAACAGCTTAATCCAGAAGGTGTTCCCTGTCCTTCTGAAGAATCCGCATCAGTGTGAAGGATTGTGTTCCAAAGAATCTCACTTAACCCCACTTAGCTCTTCACAATGTTAGCCCGAAGAGGAAACAGCTGACACGCTATAATGTCTGCAGAGACATCTTGTAGGTCAGTTTGCTCACAGATTGCTACACGCACACGCACACCACATGCACACTCATGTACTCACTCAGGTCACCTACAGGATGGAATGGCATGGGGAGCAACCATACCAAAATCTCCTCCTCGTTGGCAGGCTTCATCCTGTCCCTAATCTGGTTCTCGCTAAACTGTATGGAATCCAAAAGAACTTGGGTTTTCTTGCCTCCCTCAGCCCATCTCAGCGCCATGACCCCTCTGTAGAGCTATCAGAAACCCTAGCCCGTAGGACAGCCCGACTCTGCTTCGAGCCAAATCAGTTCAGGTACAGTGCCCAGAGTCTAGGCAGACTGGGATGACTCGGGACCACCCCCTCAGCTTCCTGCTCACCCTGACCAGCAGTTATCGGGACAAGTTCAGCTCCCTGCTGTCTCTGGTCCTCGTGTCCTTCATCACCTGGTGCTCAGAGCTGTTTCTCCTCGGCTGCTTACCTGCAAATGGCCACAGGCTTGTGGGATGCTGCTGAAGCGCTTGTGGTCACCCTCTCTCTCTTCCCCTCAGCTGTCACTTCTGTTTTTATCCTCTCTTCCTGAACTGGTACCTGTCAACCCTTACTTCAGTCTAGTCCATGTGCAGCTCCCAGCGGCCTCCAGAGAGAGCAGCTCGATGCTTCACTTTATCAGGAAAGTCCCAGGACAGTCACATGCCTGGGGAAAGATGGCTCCTGTATGCAAGCAACATGGTATAAGGCATGAGATGATACGACTTAGGATTCTAAGGAAGGAGGAGGGCCACAAGTGGTTTGTAGTTAGAGACATCCATGACAACATGGCTAAGGCCCTAGGCCTTTCCATCTTTATCACCATCGTTTGTTTGTTTGTTTGTTTGGTTTTTCCAGACAGGGTTTCTCTGTGTAGCTCTGGCTGTCCTGGAACTTGCTCTGTAGACCAGGCTGGCCTCAAACTCACAGAGAATCCACCTGCCTCAGCTTCCCGAGTGCTGGGATTAAAGGTGTGTGCCCCCACTGCCCGACTTATCATCGGCATTATTAATTATTATTGCCATATACTCATTGAACATAGTACTGGGTTTCATAATGACAATTTTTCCAAACATAAGATGTACATTCTCTTCCTTTCCTCTTCCCTATAGTCCCCCTCTCACTAGCGTCCTCCCCTCCCCTTCCCCTCTCCTCTGCTTTCATGTCTCATGTATACACACACACACACACACACACACACACACACACACACACACACACACGGTTTATATACCTATATAAAATCTAGGACCTGGGAGTTGGGGAAATGGCTTAGTGGGTAAAGTGATTGCTGTGCAATCATGAGGACCTGAGTTCTAATCCCCAGGACCCATGTACAAAGCCTGGTGTAGCGGTACACCAAGGACTGAGATGGGAATCTCGGAGCTCACTGGCAAACAAGTCTAGCTAAATAGGTGAACTCCTAGTCCAATAAGAAACTGCCTCAAAAACTGTTGGAGGGGTCAGGGTTGGGGATTTAGCTCAGTGGTAGAGCGCTTGCCTAGTAAGCACAAGGCCCTGGGTTCAATCCTCAGCCGGAAAAAACAAAACAAAACAAAAAAAAAAACCCAAAAAACTGTTGGAAAGCCAGGTGGTGGTGGTGGTGCTCACCTTTAATCACAGCAGTCAGGAGGCAGAGGCAGGAGGATCTCTGAGTTCCAGGACAGCCTGGTTGGTCTACAGAAACAGCCAGGGCCACACAAACATTGTCTGGAAAACAAACAAACAAAACCTCTTTGTCTAAGAAGGATAAATATTCGACATGGACCTCTAGTCTCCACACACACCATGAGCAAACATACTTGTACACATACATGCACACAAATACACCACACCACACACATGGATTTAAGGTCTTGAACCCTCACGGTGCCTGGACCACCAGGAATAAACAGTCTAGGAAGCAGAACCTGTGACACTGAAATGTTTATCAACTCTAATGTCAGTACTGCTAGCAATCATTACAGACTACTTAAGTTGTACCTTTAAAACTTCAAGATGGTACCACAGTGGATCCTTGACTACATCTGTCTTTCTACACCTTTGTCTTTACAGGGTGAGCCTTGTGGGACCCAACAAACTTTAGGACCAAAAGGAGCCTTTGGGTTCCAGCACCCTGTCAGGTAATATACTACTTCATGGTAAAAGGCATGTGATCTCTAGATACTGGCACCCTTAGCATTTTCAACAAAGTGGAGAATTAAACATATTGTCTAGCATTATTTTGTTTCCTTACCAAAGAGTTTCAAGGATATTTTGTTATTTCTGGAATCTGTTTGTGAGTTCATGCATTTAATGTTTCATTACAAGCTGGGACTGGCCACATAACAAATCCTATTTGACCTTCGAACTCACTGGCAAATACTTCCACATAATCACCTAACTTTTCACATGGACTTTTTTCTGTTTTAGATGTGTTGATGCATTTTGCACATGCTCTGTCTGCTGCAGGGCTCCTACCATACTGGGCATAAGCTGGGCGGGGACTGTGCTATGGGGACTGACCCCAGGGGCACAGGGTCCCTGGCGGCTCTCCAGCTCCTGCTCAGAAACACCAGGAGCTTCTCCTGAGTTGTATTAATCAAAAATGTCTCCAGGTGTTGCCAAGGGTGCCTGGAGCTGGGGAGCAGGGATCCACGGGGACCGTGGGAAGCTAAGCACTGCCATATACAGTCTATAACCAGGGGCACAACTAAAATCAGCAGCAATCAATTAACAAACTGCTTCCTCAGAAGACCATGGAGGTCCGGGGCGGGAGTGGGAGAGCAAATGAATTAATAAGTGAAAAATATTGAGAGATTATTTGGGCTATTTTAAAATACTTTTCATAACAACTGGAATCTCCAGTCTGCTAAAACTTGAAACTTGGAGACTCCAATTTTTATATATTTGAACTTTTTCCTTCCTCTTTCTCTCCCTTATCTCTCCATCTCTTCCTCCTCCCCCTCCTCCTCCTCCTCCCCCTCCTCCTCCCCCCTCCTCCTCTCCCCCTTTCCTCCCCCTCCACTCCTCCTTCCTCCCTCTTTTCTTTCTGTGAGAGGACCACCCTCTTCCTCCTCCTCTCCACGTGGAACAGTCAGTTACTCCTCCAGGTGAGAGTCTCAGGGGTTTCGTTCCTGCCCTCCACGGTGTAGGAGCAGATGAGAACGGCACATTCCTGACCAGGAGGGCTCAGGTCATCCGTCTGATTCGACTGAGCCTTTTAAGATTAGAGCTGGTCTACTGGTCAACGTTAATGTCTTTGCTGTGGGTCTAGGTTGACTAGTGTTGGGTTTATTAACTAGTCCCTCAACAAGTGTCCAATTCTGTGTTCTGGTAACTTAAAAGGCACCATGTACGCAGAAATGAGGCAGAAATGGGGCAGAAATGGGGTATTGAGTGCTTCTGTCAGGAGCTTGGGTCCTTTTTTAGGTTGACTAATGGTTTATTTGTTTCTTTAATACTAGACTTTACTTACCCCTTTCAAAGCGTCAAGAATACCTGCAGAGTTCTGGGGAAAAAGTTCTGGCCAGCTTCCCAGTGCAAGCCACCATTCATTTCTACAACGATGAATCTGAGTCAGACTCTGGGGAGGAGCAAGAAGAGGCGGCCCAGCCCAATCATCTTCAGAGCCAGGAGGCAGAAGGACAGGGCAGCGGTCCCGGAGGAATGGGCAGAGCAGGGTTGGCAAGCCTATCAGAGGAAGGGTGGCTCCAGGGTAAGGGTCAGCTGCTTGCAGGGGGCAGGGAGCACTTGCACATGAAGTGAGTCTCTCTCCCATGCTGTCCCCCTGTCCTGGGGCAGCCTTGCCGGGACTCAGCCTCTTGTCCTCTCCTGGGAACTCAGAGGCTGGGACTCCGCTCAGGACCTGCAAAGGCCAGGGACTTCACTTTTACTTTTTATTTTCCTTGTCGAGTGTGTGTCTGGGTGTGTGCGTGCATGCATGTGTGTGTCTGTAAGTGTGTCTGGGAGTGATCCATACCTTTGGGGAAGGGTGCCTGACAGAGATGTGTGTCAACACAGGCCGCCATTACCAGGAAGAAGGTGGTCAGAGCTCATTCAGCTCTTACTCTGAAAGTTACTCCTTCATAAGCACACCCCCCCTCCCTTGCCCAGAGACCCATTATCTAGCAATTCTTGCTTTCATAAAAAGAATTTAGATATTAACTCCCATGTTAAGGGTTCATTTGGTTACTCAGTAGCTGTCTGAAAAAATATTTTTTATTTGTGAAAAAATCCAAAAAATTGAGACATTGAGTAGTTTCCACTGGAATAAGAACAAGAAGATACAATCCTTTTAGGGGATAAAACAGATGCTTCTGAGAACTGGATAAGATCTGAGTGAGTAAGTTGTAAAGGTTAATTTTTCTTACTTGGTGGCCAGTATGGTCTTGTTATTTGCATGGAATGACACTATTTTTTAATTAAAGTATCTCATGTAAAATTACTTTGAATTTTATTGTTCTGATAACCCCAGGACTGTGCTCCAAGGCTCTCCCCTGATTTTCTTACCTGACGCTGTCTTCCTGTGTACACCACTTTGTATGAATTTGTACTTGGAGTAAATATTTTGCAAGATCGTTTGATAATCATCTTTTTAATATAAGGTGTTCTTAGAGTGAATTAGTTCCTGTTCTAAAGGCTTTAAAGATTTTTTTTTTAAATATTTAACTCTGTTGAAATGACGTATTTTCACAAATGCAACAAGAGGCCAGAACAATGGCTCAGCGGGTAGAGGCACTTGCCACCTAGCCGGAAGAACTAAGTCTGATCCCCTAGAACTCACGTGGTAGAAAGAGAGAACTAATTCCTGCCATACAGTGATATGAGCCCCCCCCCACATACAGACAGGATGGATGAACGGATGAACGGATGAATGAACGGATGAATGAATGCAAGCATGATGACCAGCCCCCAGTGCCCAGGCCTGTCATCCCAGCTTCTGAGGGGGAGGCAGGAGGCTCGCAAGTTCAAAGCCTGCCTCGACTTCAGAGCGGGGTTAAGGTGAGCTGGGTGCTCAGTGAAACTCTCTCACAAGAAGAGTTAGGGATGTAGCTCAGTGGGACAGCACTGGCCAAGCATGCGTGAGGCCCTGGGTTCAGTTCATAGCCACACACACACACACACACACACACACACACACACCAGAAAAAGCATTTTTAAAATAATAACCTACACCTTCACTGCCCAAATAACATGTTTCTATTTAATGAAATCCAAACAGTGTAAGTACCATAACCAACGTAACAACAGTTCAGAAAGTTCCATTACAAAGTAAAAGGCATTCTTAGTTTTCTCCCTTCCCACCTTCACGTAATAAACATCAGATTGGTTTTACTGGAGACAGGATCTCACTATAAATCTGTTCGGTCTGGAAGTCTCCATGTAAACCAGGCCATCCCCAGACCGAAAGACCCACTCGGCTCTTAAGTGCTGGGGCTAAAATCCTGCTCTGCTTCTGCTGAATAGTTTTGGTTTTCTTTCCTAGCTTTTTAAAAATTGTTCCATCCATTAAAAAACAAGTCTCCCCTCCTCCCTTCCTCCCTCCCACTCTACTGCTCTCCCCTTCTCTTTTTTTTGCAGAGCTGTGGCTCAAACCCAGGGCCTCTGGACAAGTGCTCTACTTGCTCTTAAAGTTCTTTTGTTTGTTTGTTTTTCGAGACAGGGTTTTCTCTGTGTTGTTTTAGTGCCTGTCCTGGATCTTGCTGTGTAGCCCAGGCTGACCTCGAACTCACAGAGATCCACCTGGCTCTGCCTCCCAAGTGCTGGGATTAAAGGCGTGTGCCACCACTGCCCAGCTAAAGTTCTTTTAAATACATTTATTTTTTCACATGTTCTGTACCTGACTTCCCTGGTGACTGTTACACTGATTCACTAAATGAAATCTCTGGCCTGAAAACTCTATGCTTTTTATATCTTTTGCTTAGTTTTATTTTGTGTGTGTGTGTGTGTGTGTGTGTGTGTGTGTGTGTGTGTGCCTCTGTGTGTACTCATACGTGTGAGTACAGGTGCGTTCACACCACAGCACAGGTGTGCAGGTGAGAGGATAACCTTGGCTGCCAATCCTCAACTTTCACCTTGTTTGCGGGGTCTCATTTCTTGGCATGCACAGCAGGCCTGCAGCCAATGAGCTACTGAGGTTCTGCCTGTCTTGCTGCAAGTACTGGATTACAGACACACTACAGTATGTGGATGTATGTGGGTTCTGGGGATCCAAACTAGATCCCCAGTGCTGCAGGCCACAGAAATATGTAGCAGGAATTCAGCTGACTATGACAGGCTATACCTGGAAGAAGCCAAGGGCCTTCCAGAGGATAAAATCAAGGACTTAAAAGAGTCTTGGTGATATTGAATTTTCAATATTAGCCATTTCCTGCTATTCAAGTGTGTTATAGCTTTCCCATTTGATTCTAAGAACTTCTAACAGTGTGACTGATGATTCATTCACTGGGCACAATTTCCCCTATACAATTTAAAGTATTCGTATAACTTCTTTCAACTGTGCTAAAAACAGACATAGTCAAGATCCCTAATTTCAGGGCTTTCTGCACTACTCCACTAGCATGAATCCAGGGCAAAAGCATTTTATCTCAGATTCTTCTCAAAGATCCAAGGACAGACATAAGCATTCTAGACCACCTGCTAGTCTCCTGAATTAAGGTAAATACTCATACAGAGACAACTGCCGAGGCCAGTTGGATATTAGGTATATAGCTTTGTTTCTTGTGCAAATTAAACTTAGGCTCTCCTTTCTTCCAAAGCCCAAGTGGTATCTCTAGACTTCTAACAATTAACTCAGAACAAAAGGGGCTTTCACATACCAGGTACATCAAGCTATGACACAGGCTTCCTAGTTACCAAATAGACTTGCCCCGCCCAACCAGAAAGAGCCAGAGCCAGAGAATTTCAGATTGCATGTGTATTTAGTCTGGACTGGGGAGAGAGGAAAGGGTGAAGATGGAGGGACCTTAGAAGGATGAGAGGGCAGGAGAGGAAGGGACAGAGAGGAGCTAAGTGTGAGGACAGAATTGAAGCTGTGTCGAGAGTTTTGACTTACAAGAATGAAGTGAATGGACTACAGAGCTCCGTGTGCTTAGATTGATCTGACATCCCTCAGATTAACTCTCCACTGGTAGCATGTCTTCTGGAACCCCAGGAAAAGGATATTTAGGGGCTGGACACTGCTGCAAGCTGCAGGAAAATGGAATGGAATTCAGCTATCACAAAAGCTACTACTTGGAGCCGGGCGGTGGTGGCATACGCCTTTAACCCCAGCACTCAGGAGGCAGAGCCAGGCGGGTCTCTGTGAGTTCGAGGCCAGCCTGATCTCCAAAGTTAGTTCCAGGGAAAGCGCAAAGCTACACAGAGAAACCCTGTCTCGAAAAACAACAATAACAACAACAACAACAACAACAACAAAAAGCTACTACTTGGAGCCGGGCGATGGTGGGGCACACCTTTAACCCCAGCACTCAGGAGGCAGAGGCAGGCGGATCTCTGTGAGCTCGAGGCCAGCCTGGTCTCCAAAGTTAGTTCCAGGGAAAGCGCAAAGCTACACAGAGAAACCCTGTCTCGAAAAACAAAACAACAACAAAAAGCTACTACTTGGAAAGGTCAAGGACTTTTCCGAAGGTCAAGCCATGACTTAAGATGTCTTGGTGATATTTTAGCTTTTGTATATATATTAGCCAATTCCTGCAATGATTTTCTTGTATGCTATGTTTGCTTCCAAGAACTTATAACAGTGTATTTTATCTGAGATACCCATCAAGCATCCAAGTCCTAATGATCTCCTGAATTAAGATAAATTAAGCTCAGACCCTCCTTTCTTATACAGCCTTTAGTTAGTAGTATTAATACTACCATTATAGACTCCTAACATTTACCTAACCACCTCTAGGCATGTAGTTTGAGCACCTTTTTCTGATATATTAACCAATTTTAGCTCTCAGTTGACCTCCTCCTTTACCACTCCCCTTTTGGGTTGTAGAAGAAAGCCTGACGGTCACTGCCTGAGGAAAACTCTTGTCTGCCTTTATGACCCTGTAAGAATTCAAGCCTGGTGGCCTCGCTTTAGCTAGATCACTGCTATTGCATGGGTTTATAACTGTAAACCTCAGAGACTTAGAGAGGATTTCAACTGGAGGACTAGAAGAATGAGATGGAGCCAGGTGGTGGTGGCACACTCCTTTAATCCCAGAAGCAGGCAGATCTCTGTGAGTTCAAGGCCAGCCTCTGCTACGGAGTGAGTTCCAGGAAAGGAGCTAAAGCTACACAGAGAAACCTTGTCTCCAAAACCAAACCAAACCAAACAAAAAAAGAATGAGATGGAAGATGAGAAAGACCAAGATGGGCAGAACTAAGATGAGAGAATTAAGGTAAACTTAGAGGGGACGGCAGATAAATGTAGAGAAATCAGGCAAGAAAGGAGCTAGGCATGAATACATGTAGAAAAATTTTATCCCAGAGGAATAAAGTAGACGGACAAAAGAGCTCGGTGTACTTAGATTCTTTTCCCAAAAGTAATTTGCACCATTCCTAGCTTCTCTTCTGGGCCCCAGGAAGAAGATTATTAAGGCTGGACCATAATAATTTTCAAGAGGACCCCAATAGTCTGTTACCCCACACTTTCATGGCAAACATTTTTCCATGGGGCATCTTCCCAGCCCCAAGTTCCACACACTAAAAACTATTTCATCACTTCCTGGCATGTATAAATTGTACATTAGGGCTCAGTGCAGCCTTACCATCTGTCTTGGTTAGGGTTTTTATTGCTGTGAAGAGATACCGACCATGGCAACTCTTAGAAAGAAAACATTTAATTGGGGTGACTCATTTACAGTTTCAGAGGTTCAGCCAATTATGATCATGACGGGGAGCATGGCAGCATGCAGGCAGACGTGGTGCTGGAGCTTAGAGTGCTACATTTTGCAGGCAACAGGAAGTCAACTGACCGTCACACTGAAGAAAGCTTGAGAAAAAGAGACCGAAAAGCCCACCCCCACAGTGACACACTTCCTCCAACAAAGCCACACCTCCTAATAGTGCCTCTCCCCTTGGGGGCCATTTTCTTTCACACCCCCACACCACCACATGCACTAATCTGACCCAGCCTCTCTTTACCCACCACCCCTTTCCCAACATTTACATTCAGGTTGCTTAAATTTATGCATGTATACACTCACACACAGATACACACACACACACACACACACACACACACACACACCACGAGCGTGTGCACGCACACTGGGCGGTCATGTGTACACATATGCACATATGTGGGGTGTGGAGGTCAGGAACTTGCAGGAGTCATTCTGTGCTTCTGCCCTGTGAGTCTTGGGGACCAAACTCAAGCTGTGAGGCCTGGTGGCAAGTGTCTTCATCTGCAGGCTCCAGGCAAACTTGTTCTAGCTTCTATGTGTAAGAAAGGACATGTGCCTATGCTAGGCTTATTGCATGTAATAATGTGCTACAAATGACAGGATTTAATTCATCTTTGAGTGATGTGCCACAGTGTCAATATGCAATATTTTTCTTTAATTTCTAAAAATTAATAAATTTTACATGTATGGGTATTTTGCTAACATATGTGTCCATACACCACACTCACACCTGGTACCCTTGGAAAACAGAGAAGGCATTGTATCTGCTAGAACTGGAGCTACAGATAGTTGTGAGCCACCATGTGGGTGCTGGGAATCAAACCTGGGTCCTCTGGAAGATCAGCCAGTGCTCTTAAGCGCTGAGCATCTCTCCAACCTGACCTCATGTTTTATTTATCCATCCTTCCATGAATAAACACCTAGGCTGATTTCATATTTCAGGAATCGTGAATCATGCTACAGTCAACATGAATGTGCAAGTATCTCTTTGCTACGATTTGTTTTGCTTATATCCAGTATTAGATACTTTTATATAGCTGTGAACAGAACACCAGACAAAGGCTACTACATGGAGGAAAGGTTTACTTTGTCTCATGGCTTTTCTCCACCACTGCAGGGGAGGGCACAGCATCGACAGAGTGTGGCGGAGCCTGCTCACAGCACAGCAGGACAGGAGGGAGGGCACAAAAGGAGCCAGGGCCATGGGCAGATACAACGCCAGAGGCTGGTCCCTAGTGACCAGCTTCGATCATATAGACCCTGTGTCCTAAAGGTTTCACAGCTCCGACCCCAAAACAAAACAAACAAACAAACAAAACCAGTGCTACTACCTACCTGGGGAACAAGCATTCAGAAATGAGCCCGTGGAAACATTGCAGATTCAAATCATAACATATTCAATCAATAGTACTGCTGGATCACGGTGTGGGAAATGTGGACAAAATGTAGTGTTGGGGTTGGGCATTTAGCTCAGTGGTAGAGTGCTTGCCTAGCAAGCGCAAGGCCCTGGGTTTGACCCTCAACTCCACAAAAAAAAAAAAAAGTGTCTTTTCTTCCAAAGGGTTAAATTCAACAAAACTCCATTTCAAAAAAAAAAAAAAAACAATCAAGAAGCCTCTTGGAGGAGAGCATGGTGGTACACTCCTTTCATCCCAGTACTCTGGAGGAAGAAGTAGGTGGTTCACTGTTGAGTCTGAGGCCAGGCTGTCTACACATCGAGTTCCATGCTAGGCAAGGCTACATAGTAAGACCGTGTTTCAAAAAAGAAAAAGGGAAAAAAAAAAAGGCTTCTTGGCAAACTCCTCCGGGCCTAACCTGACGGAGGGGCTGCACCATCATCATCCCACGGGCTGCAGGCGGCAGACACAGGCGGTAAAGGGGAAAATAGCAGCCTCAGGCTTCCTCCCTCTCTGGCTCTGTGGTGTGTGAGCTCCATTCATCCTTTCTGGGCCTCCCTGCCTTAACTGCCGCAGTGGTATTCACCAGAGTCACTCACCCAGCCGTGGGTCCCCACCACTGCCCTTACCTGCCTTTTGCTCTACACTGTCAACTCATCAGCGTGTTTCACCATTTCACCTTGGGCCTTAATCAACAGACTCGGGAGCTTTTCTGCTGGTTGAGGTCATCTGTTTATTTTGCCACGGAGGCGCGATACACCTAGCAAAGGGATATCTGCCCTACGGAAGCACTGACTGACGGAGGCCCTGCTGCTTCCTGCAGGAGAGAGTCATGGTGACTCCTTTTCACAAAGCTAGCTGCCGAAGAAGGATCCGGGCACACACACGCACTTGTGAGGACAACCATGAACAGGGACGGGTCGTTAAACGCCGACGATGGTGTAACTGCCTTAGGAGCAGACTTACCGATAATCTAAAATACATGCTAGTTTAACATTCCATGACATCATCTCCCTGTCGTCATAGCAACTTGCTTTGTTTCTGATGTTTCACACGGATGCTGCATGGCCCCACAGCAACGCCCTGCTGCACTCACTACAACAGCCATGGTTTTACGTACTTGCTAAGAATGTTACTTTAAGTGTACAAACTGTCTTCCGTGTGTGGGGGGTACAAAGCGATGCTGTGACTTGTGGACATGATGCAGAGTAACCAAATCTTAAGCTAATGAACATCATAGCCATCAACTCAAATAGTAATTTTTGTAGCAAGAACATTTTTTTTTTTCCAGACTGGGTTTCTCTGTGTAGCTTTGCGCCTTTCCTGGAACTCACTTGGTAGACCAGGCTGGCCTTGAACTCACAGAGATCCTACTGGCTCTGCCTCCCGAGTGCTGGGATTACAGGTGTGTACCACCACCGCCTGAAAGAACATTTTTAACTTGTCTCTTTTAGAAATTTTGAAATGTACAATGCCTTCTTACTGGTTTTTGTTGTTTGTTTTGTTTTTCGACACAGGGTCTTTCTGTAGCTTTGGAGCCTATCCTGGACTAGCTCTATAGACCAGGCTGGCCTCGAACTCACAGAGATCCACCTGCCTCTGCCTCCCAAGTTCTGGGATTACAGACGTGCGCCACCACCACCCAGCTAAAAATTTTTTCTTTTTTGAGCTGAGGATCGAACCCTGCTGTTTTTAAAAATATGTTTTTATTTTTGTTTATGGGTGTTTGGCTTACATGTAAGTCTCTGCATCACATGCACGACTGGTGCCCGAAGAGGCCAGAAAAAACCATTGGCTCTCCTGGAATTGGAGGTATAAATGATTGTGAGCTGTCATGTGGTGCTGGGAACAGATTCTAGGTCCTCTGCAAGAGCGCCCAGTGCTCTTAACCACTGAGCCATCTCTCCAGCCTCTACAATGCACTCTTAATAGTTACAGCCATCACACTGGGCTATATTAAAGCCCTTAGTCCCCGATCTGAGGCTTTGCACCCTGGGCATCATCTCCCTACTTCCCTATCTCCAGTGTCTAAAACCAACACTGTGTCTTCTGTTTCCATTAATTTGGTGTTTCAGACTCTACAGATGAGCAGTAATCTACAGTATTTGTGTCTTAATACCTGTAGCACTTCCATTTTAGCAGTTTAATCTCCATCCTCCATTTGTATTTTTTTAAATGACAGAATGTCTTTCCATTTGCGGCTGAGTCTATGGCCACACCAGCCTAAATATGTCCAATTCCATCATTTTTTTAAAAAATCAAGATAAATTTAGTTATCATTATTTGTGTGTGCAGGTGTATGCGTGTGTATGCGTGTGTGTGTGTGTGTGTGTGTGTGTGTGTGTGTGTGTGTGTGTACGTACGTGTGTGTATAGGGGGCACGTGTATCAAGGCAGGAAGCTAAGGTCAAAGAGCAATTTTCAAGAGTCGGTTCTCTCCTTCTGTCATGGGTTCCAAGGATCAAATTCAGATTATCTTTGTAGCAAACACTTTATCCACTGAGTCATCTTGCCAGTTCCATTGATCTCATATTTGAAAGACTGAATAGTACTCTACAGTCAGCGCACACACACACACACACACACACACACACACACACACACACTCTCTCTCTCTCTCTCTCTCTCTCTCTCTCTCTCTCTCTCTCTCTCTCCTCAGCACCTATCTGCTAATGGACACATCACTTGACCCTGTCACTTGGCTACTGTGGTACATGACAGTGAGCATGGAAGTGCAGATGTCTCTACTTTGTGCTGACCTCAGACCTCCTGTGCGGATATGCAGAAAGGGGTAGCTGCATCTGTGATTTAAAGGGTGAGAAAAATCACCATTTGGAGGATGTGGAAAATTTGGAACCACATACTCTGATGAAAATATAAAACGGTACAATCATCTTGGGACATAGTTTGACAGTTTTGTTAAAAAGCTAAATATAGTTTATCATGCAACCTAACCCTTCCATCCCTAGGAATCTCCCCAAGAGAAACCCAGACATTTGTATACAGAAAGACACTCACATGAATGTCTTAAATAGCTCTGTCTATAACAGCCCCAAACTAGAATCAGTTCAAATATACATCAGCTGGTAAATGGGTAAGCAAAATGTGGCATCGAAGCTCAAACACTTTCCATTCCTGGTTTTGCTTCCTATGGTTTTGGTTATCTTAAAAATAGTAAATGGAGGGGCTGGGGAGATGGCTCAGCGGTTAAAAGCACTGGCTGTTCTTCCAGAGGTCGGAGGCTCCATTCCCAGCAACCACATGGTGGCTCACAACCATCCGTAATGAGATCTGGTGCCCTCTTCTGGCCTGCAGGCACACATACAAGCAGAACACAATAAATAAATAAGTAAATCTTTTTTTTTTTTTTTTTTTAATAGTAAATGGGCAATTCCGGAAACAACTTGTAGGTTTTAAATTGAGTGCTGTCCTGAATGTCATGATGAGAACTTGTTCTGTCCTGCTGTGGTGGAAACCATCTCTTTGCCCACTATATCCCACTGTCTATGCTTTTAGTCACTCAGCAGCCCTCAGGTCTTCAGATGCTGAGGCACAGTGGTGCTTTCACATAGGACTCATGTCCTCCAAGGATAAGGATGGACTATTGGACATTTATTCCATAAGATGTTATTCTGTGAGAAAAGAGACTGGGGAGTGATTCATGAACGGATGTTGAAAGCATGCTGAGAGAACCTCTGGAGGCTGCAGAGGATGACTCTTTACACACACACACACACACACACACACACACACACACATATATATCCCAGACAGAGAGGGAGGAAGACAAGGCAGGGGCATTTATAATAATAGACGTGAACAGTGGCTGCTTAGTGCTGCTGCTGGGACACAATCCATCACAAACAAGCACAAGGACACTATGGGACAGTGGACATGTCCTAAAACTGGATTATGTGACTGCTGTACAAATTAACTAAGGTATTTGTATTATATGAACCAACAGGCAGATATATAATCTATAAATTACAGTCTGAAGTTATTTAAAACAGCCTAGACTCTTCTATTTAAACATTTTTCTTTAGACACTGAGCTATTTACTACAGATTTCTTCTCTCTCTCTCTCTCTCTCTGTCTCTCTCTCTGTCTCTCTCTTTCTCTCTCTCTCTCTTTGTCTCTCACCATGACAGAATTTAAGTGTTTAAAAGCAGCTCTAAGGAAAAAGTTCTAAACCAAGCACCTCCTAGTTTTGACTCTGGGGTTTATTCATCAAGGTGCTGTCTCCCGAAGACTTGCAGTGACCTCTGAGCCGTCCATCACAGGGAGGTAAAAAGGTCTCAGGTGTACTTTAAGGATAATGAGTTCAATTCCAAAATAGAACATGAAGAGATGAGCAGTTGCCCAGTTCAGGTCATCTTGAGGGTAGGTCTTTGTGTCCTGTGGCCAGAGTACATGTCTTAGGTTACTTCAGATTGTTAAACATCATGGTAGGGCCAATGTACAAATTTAAGTTAGGCATAAGACTGAGGGTTTCTTGCATCAACAATGCGAAATGACAAGAGTCTCCACTCACTTGGGCTCTGTCTGGATGCATCCTACGCCTGCAAATTCAATCATTTTCATGTAGGGTTTGGTTTTGTTTTTTTTAATACACTGCTTCCTTAAATACTTAGTCTCTGTACACATCATTAAATGATTTTAAAGTGTTTCAGTACACTTTTCATCAACAAAGGCAGATGTGGAAAAGTGAGGTATTCACAACTGTCTGATAAGTTTCTAATATAACACACCTTCCAAAACCAGCACCAGCCAGCAGCCTCTTTTGGTCTCTCCACCACAGATAGCTACTCTTCTTAATTTCCAATCCTGTATATTTGCTCCATTTTAATTACATATAAACATCAGTCATGTTCACTCATTTGCATCTGGACTCCTTCCCTTGACACAATGTCCATAAGTGCTGGTCTCTGGATATTCTACTGAAGGAACATCACACCACTTCTCCATCTGTTGGTGGATGTTTGGGTTGTCGTGAATAATGAGACTATGACATTTTTGATATGTCTATTGTGCACATGTGTAGAAATGTCCCCCGACTGCCCGTCAGTATGGTTAGTTGTGGTAGAAATCATCCTATTTTGCTAACATCCCCAAAGCCACCTGAAGTGGTTTCACTGTAAACAAACCTAAATGCAGAAATTTCCTGATGTAAACAGACGTTCATCCTTCAGAAGTGACTTGGGCAAACACTGTCATAGGCAGAACAATTGCATATCAGTCACAAAGTTACTGGACTGTGGTGTCCCAAACACGGCTGCTTCAGAAGACACTTGTAGGGTTCCGAGGGAAATGCACTTGTGAGCTTCCTCACCTTCCCTGAGGCTTCCATGGTGGAGTCTGATGAACACGGCTTGGACCTGAAAGAAAAAACATGTTTCATTTCTTCCTGAGTTCTGGAAATCTGTTTATTCATTTAAGAGTTTGCTCATGTGCGTGCATGTGCACATGTGTGTACACACAACATGTGGAATGCATACATCAACTTCAGGTGTTCCTCAGGAGTCACTCTCCTTGGAGCTGTTGCTATTGTTGCTTTAAGACTATCTTTTATTATTACTTGACAATTTCATACATGTATAAAATGGGTTTTTGTTTTTTGAGACAGAATCTGTCTGTGAACCTGGAGCTCACTGAACTCAGCTAGACTGACCAGTGAGCCCCAGGAATCTTCTGGTCTCTGTCTGCTTCCCCAGGGCTAGAACTGCATGCCCTTGCCTCCACATCTGGCCTTACATGCCTCCATGTCTGGCCTTACATGCGTGTGCCTCCACATCTGGCTTTTTACAATTCTGGGATCCACTTGAGGTCCTCCTGCTTGCAAGGCAAAGACTTCACAAACTGAACCATCCTCTCAGCCTGCTACAAATGAACTCATGCTTCAGTTGGAAAAAGCAGTCCAATGGGGCTGGAGAGACGGCTCAGTGGCTAAAAGCTCTTGCTGTTCTTGCAGAGGGCACGAGTTCAGTTCCTAGCAACCACACTGAGTTTTATAACCATACACAATTTCAGTTCCAGGGGATGTCACACCCTCTTCTGTCCTCCATGGGCACCTGCAATGGCTATTCTTGGTTGTCAACTTGACGATATCTGGAATGAACTACCATCCAGAAATGGAGGGCACACTTGTGATCCAGAGCTGGAGGCAAGAAGACATCTTCTTTTGATCTGGATCTTGAGGCGGGAAGACACATGCCTTTAATTCAGCTCTTGAGGCTGAAGACATAGGCTTTTGATCCAGAGCTTGAGGTGGGAATACACACCTTTATCTGGGCCACATCTTCTGCTGGAAGCCTATATAAGGACAATGGAAGGAAGAAGGATTCATTCCTCCTTCTCCTGCTTGCCTTTACCTTCTCAGCACATCCACTCCTTCACTGGCATTGGAGCCTAGGTCTTCAGGATTCCAGCATATACAGAACACCATCTGAGACACCCAGCCTTGTGGGATGGAGCAACTACTGGATTCTTGGGCTTTCCACACACAGTCAGCCATTGTTGGACTGCAGCCTGTAAGTCATTTCAATAAACTCATATATATACACATATGTGGTGCTATGTGACAGAATTTCTTGGGAGACACAAAATGCACCTCTACTCACCACAGATAGAGACCCTATGACAGACCAAGGTATGGATACCACAGAAGTCCAGCTTGGTGAACCAATGAGTTTTATTGGGGTTACTTACAGGAATATGGGTAAGGGGTCACTTACAGGAGCAGAAATCACCCAGAGATAGCTGCATCACCAGAGCCCACCCCGGCATGGTGACTGCTCACAAAGCTGGGAACTGGAAGCACATTGCACAGCCTGCAGGGAGCTCAACAGGTTGAAGCTGACTCAATGACTCTGGACTCGAACCTCTTCCAGGCAGCTCGGCTGCTCTCACTCCTCTGCTTTGCAGCTTGGCTTGTCTGAGAGACCTCTTTGCTGCCTTATTGTTTACCCTGGCACGAAGGGGCACAGTGAATCTGCTCAGTTTCAGGGACTTCCTGAAGCTATTTTGAGTTGTTTAGTTCCCTGCTTAAAGAGAGTCTCTGCAGGATGGAATGTTTCAGTCTCCAAGGAAACTTATATAACAGGGCCAAACATTTATACTCATAAAAATTATTATTGTTATTGTTGTTGTTGTTTCACTATATTGTTTAGGCAGTCCTGGAATTCACTATGCAAACCAAGCTGGTCTCAAACTCTGAGATCCACCTTCCTCTGCCTCCAAGTGCTCAGATTAAAGGCATGTACCTCTATGCCCAGCTCTAAAAAGTTATTTTTAAGGGGTTGGGGATTTAGCTCAGTGGTAGAGCGCTTGCCTAGCAAGCACAAGACCCAGGGTTCGATCCTCAGCTCAAAAAAAAAAAAAGTTATTTTAAAATAACAATAAATAAAAATAAACAGTTCAAAGTAATGATTGGCACATGAACCTGGGTGACACTTCCATACTGTTTTATAACTCTCTGAGGCTTGTGATCTCACCAGGGCTAACGCTCTGGACTATAGTCAGTTCTTCTTGGGTGGCTATCTGTTCATAAACTACCCTGTGTTTAGTACATCTGTGATCTGTGACCTTGGTGTCCGGACCTAAGCCTGGGGCAGAGGTTACTCAGACATCTGTCTCCAACGGGCCAAACTTTGTAGGAATCTTCTTCATCTCTTCCCTTCACAGTCACTGGACTGGGTACACACATTTAGGAAAGACTTTAACAAGGGTCCCTCCCAGGGGACGTGTTCTGAGACCTCCGAGGCCTTTACACCCTAATAGCCCAGGCCACAGAGAGCCCTGCGTTTTTGTTTTTTTGGTTTTTTTTTCAGTGCTCCCACTTTTTAGTCTGAACTTTAGGCAGCTCCCTTATCTTCTCCAAGTCATTTGCTAGGCTGCAGAGCCTCTTGAGGTGCCCGTTCATTGTCTTTGTTTTTAAGTGCTAAGCATGACATTATTCCTCCCCACACCCACACCCCCTCGAGCCCTAATGTTCAAATAGAGCTCTGTAACTGTAGCTTTTAACAGGGGCTTGAGGGTGGCTCAGTAGTTAGGAGGACCGGAGTTGGATTATCAGCATCCACACCAGGTGGCTCACTGCTGCCTGTAAGTCCACCTCCAGGGAATCTAGACCTCTGGTCTCAAGTACCTGTACTCACGTGCATATACTATCGGGGACTTGGGGGTCCAGTCCCTCAATAGTCCCCTCCCAGCATCCAGGAAGAATCTACAACCAGCTGATAATTAATCATTGAGGATAAGAAATGAATCTATGTACACGGAACTCCTTAGTCCACACACTTTATTATTCTGTGTCATTACAAGCTTATACTCTGCTCTCATGTCTACCTCCTTTCTTGCCTGATTTCTCCTTACATTTATCTATTGTCCCCTCCAGGTTCTATTTTAATTCCTTCATCTAGTTCTGCCCCTTCTAGGTTCTCATCCATCTAGTTCTTTCCCATCTCAGCTCCTCTCCCATCCCCTTCTCTCTCATCTTGTTCTTCTCCATCTTGTTCTTCTTTCTCCATCTTGTTCTTCTTTCTTTCTCCATCTTGTTCTTCTTTCTTTCTCCATCTTGTTCTTCTTTCTTTCTCCATCTTGTTCTTCTTTCTCCATCTTGTTCTTCTTTCCCCATCTGGCTCTTCCCCATCTGGCTCTTCCTCATCTTCCATCTCGTTCCTCTAGTACTCTCTTCTAGTCCTTCAATCTAGTTATTCCCCATCTCAGTTTGTTCCTCTCAAGTTCTTACCCATCTAGTTCTTCCATTCTCTTTTCTCTTCTCCGTCCCCAGTGCCCTGGAAGTCACAGTATATATACACTTACAAGCAGTATTCCCTCCACAGTGCAAAGCCAGGCTTCCAGGGTCAAATGGAGGGGTGATAAGAATCACACAGAGGGGCAATAACCATTAATTATCATTTGCAACTCCAAAGGGAAGTGACCAATGAGGAAATGAGTTAACTAAAGGCTAAATCAGGTAATATCTAAGAAGAGGGATCTTATGTGCTCAACTATAATCTTAAACATGATTTGTAGAAAACGTTAAGAATCTATAAGTTGCTAGGTCAATGGGAGAAAATAAAACTGTCTTTTTTCCTGAGGCTTCTATCTGTCCAAGTTATCTGCCGTTTTTTCTGCAGGATGGGGGGAAGTGTGCTCAGTCACTAGGCAACCTGTGTACAGCTAGATGCCTCTGGTGATAGTTAAAGGGAGATCTGGAACTAGAGGTAAGGTTTGGGAAAGGAGGAAGTTAAGCTTAATTAGCACATCTGCCAGGCCTTCTCAAACAGGCAGTCTGAATGCTTGAGTCTGTTCTTAGAGAGTACAGAGGTGTCTCTGATAAGGGACTTTCCTCTGTCTGGGGATGGACCTGGCCAGATGCTGCCAATGACGATAATTACAGGGAGGCTTGAACTGGGGTTCTGGCTGTGCACAGCTGTCAGCGCACAAGGTTATCTAAATAGTCCTTTAGCTGAGGGGAAATGGTGCCCCATAAATGGTGGAAAAGCTACACTAGCACACAAGAAACTCATAGCAGGAAATGGCTGATAATCAAAAGCCAAATATCACCAAGGCTCCTTGAGCCTCCGCTTGACCTCTGGAAGGCCCTTGGCTTCTTCCAGGTCTTAGCTTTGTTATAATCAGCTGAAATCCCACTTTGTATGTTTTTGAGGCTTGCAGCACGGACCCACCCATAGACAGTTTCCATACACATTATTAAAAATTAAAAATGAATATTAAAAAGAGAATGTACCAGATGCTTCTGTTTTATTTGGTTTTAAAAGATGCTATAACATTTTTACTTGCTAGATGGGCTTCTAGAATCTGGCCGTGTGTGTGTGTGTGTGTGTGTGTGTGTGTGTGTGTGTGTGTAGAGAGGAATGTGTGCATGACTGTTGGTGCACACATGACCCTGTGTGTGTGTGTGTGTGTGTGTGTGTGTGTGTGTGTGTGTGTGTGTAGAGAGGAATGTGTGCATGACTGTTGGTGCACACATGACCCAGTGTGTGTGTGTGTGTGTGTGTGTGTGTGTGTGTGTGTGTGTGTAGAGAGAGGAATGTGTATGACCGTTGGTGCACACATGACCCTGTGTGTGTGTGTGTGTGTGTGTGTGTGTGTAGAGAGGAATGTGTGCATGACTGTTGGTGCACACATGACCCTGTGTGTGTGTGTGTGTGTGTGTGTGTGTGTGTGTGTGTGTGTAGAGGAATGTGTGCATGACCGTTGGTGCACACATGACCCAGTGTGTGTGTCAGTGCACTTCTGAAGACCACACTCTTGGGAGGCAGTTCCAGTCTCCGGCCTTGCTGAGGTAGTCTGTCTTGTTCCTGCTCTGGGGCTGCACACAACAACCTAGCTGCTCCCAGCCACTGGGTGACTCCTCTGTCTCTGCCTCCCCCTCACGGTAGGAGGGAGGGTTGAAGATGTGTGCCATCGCATCTGGTTTCTTATGAGCTGGACTCATCAGGCTTGTGTGGCTAGTGCCTTTACCCTTTGCCATCTCCCCAGCCCCATTCATTCATTCATTCATTCATTTTTAAGCAGTTATACTGAGATAGGATCCATAGACTTTAGAGCTTATCTGAAGTACACAATTTAATGATTGTGTATTCACAGATACATGTAACTACTACCACAAACAATTAGAGAAACTTTGTCCCAAACAATTGCCATATCTTTTAGCTATCAATCTCCCAATCTTCTATTACCCTACTCTGGCCACAACTATACATCTTTTTAAAAATTAATTAACAGGAATAACTTTAAAATTAATAAACAGACTTCATCTTTATATATTCTCTCTTTGTCTCTGTCTCTCTGTATGCATGTTTGTGCATAAGTATGTGGAGGTCAGAAGTTGACAGCAGGTGTCTGTCTGTCTCTCTCTACCTTAGGTTTTGAGACAGGGTCTCTCACTGAACCTAGACCTTCCAGTTCAACTAAGCTGGCTTGCCAGTGAACCTCACGGACCCCTCTGTCTCTGCCTCCTCAGTGTGGGGATTGCAGGTGGATCCACCATGCCCACCTGGCATTGTGTGTGTTTTGGGGATGGAACCTCAGGTCTTCATCCTTATGCAGCAAGTTCTTTGTGCATGGAGCCATCTCCCTAACTCTATTATTGACTCTCGTATGAATGGAGTCAGATACTGTGTGTGCAGCTCTTGGTGAATGGGATTTTTACACACAGTGTTTTGAAGAGTCACACAAGTTGTAGCATGCATTGGTACTTTGTTCCTGGGTCTGGCCAAGTAACAGCCCATTGTATTGCTTGCCTATAGATGTTTGGACTAGTTCTCTAGATGACTGAACGTGTGCTGGAGTTTTGCAATCCTGTTCTTCCAAACATGAGGTTACCCCGTCCCGGAGTGGCTGACATTCAGCAAGAGGACTGTCAATGGGATCTCTGTGTGTGCCTCTTCACTAGACTTTTGCCAAAGCACTGGGCTCGCCCTCTGGCTAGATCCTCCACATGCGGTTTTCTTATCACCAAATCCCAAGAGGGGAAAGTGGCTTTTTTACCTTCTTTAAATAAAGGGATGAGATATCCTGCTTTCTGCCCACTCTCCCGCCAGCTCGTAAGGAAGTTGACCCTGACACCAGCACACTTATTTTCGGGTACACTGGAAGCCACAGAGCTCATCCTACAGCTGTTCTGTTTGTCGGACTGTTTAGTATGATGGGACCTTTGCTGAGGAGGTCACCAGAAAAGCTGTGTCAATACCTCTGTCTCCTTGTCACTGTTTAAAATGTGGCAAGGAGACAGCGTTTGGACTGTGGCAGCCAGCCTTCTGTTTGAGCAACAAAACACCTGCTCTAAGAAGAAACAGCTTGCTTTGCTTACAGTTTCAAAGGTTTTACTTATTTGTTGTGTACGTTTGTGCATACATTCTTGTGTGTGCATATGCACATGTGTGCACATACGTGTGCAGGACAATGGTCAACTTCCAAAGTTTTCTTCCTCCTTTTTTTCTTTTTTTTTTTTTTAAGATTTATTGTGGAGGCGGGCGGTGGTGGCACACGCCTGTAATCCCAGCACTCGGGAGGCAGAGACAGGCAGATCTTTGTGAGTTGGAGGCCAGACTGGTCTCCAAAGCAAGTTCCAGGAAAGGTGCAAAGCTACACAGAGAAACCCTGTCTCGAAAAACAAAACAAACAAACAAACAAAGATTTATTATGTATACAGTGTTCTGCCTGCATGTGTCCCTGCAGGCCAGAAGAGGGCACCAGATCTCATTACAGATAGTTGTGAGCTACCATGTGGTTGCTGGGAATTGAACTCAGGACCTCAGGAAGAGCAGGCAGTGCTCTTAACCACTGAGCCATCTCTCTAGCCCCTCTTCCTCCTTGGTTTTTTGAGACAGGATCTCACCTCCTGGAGTGCATCAGTCAGGTAGAGGCCTGTACCTCTATCTCTGTTTCCCCAGCACAGGGGTTTTGAGTGTACACTTTTCCTCATGGTTTTGTTTCTGACATGTGTTCTAGGGTTTGAACACAGCTCCGTGTGGTTGCATGGCTACTTACCAACAACCAGTGTTAACCGAGTACTGCAGCAGGCCTTCTTAGGCCTCCAGCCCCTAAAACATGACACGGAGACAATATGAGTTATGAATGCTCGGCCTTATCTTAGGCGTGTCCCACTAGCTCTTATAACTTAATTTAACCTGTTTCTCTTCATCGACATTTTGCCTCGGGGCTTTTTCCCTTTCTTTCATTCTGTGTGTCCTACTCCATGTCTGACAGGCTGGCCCTGGTGTCTCCCTGCTTTGGGCCACAGAAACATGAAGCAGGGATTCAGCTGACTATGACAAAAAGCTGTCACCCAGAAGGTCAAAGGCTTTCCAGAGGAAGCCATTGCCCAAGGCGTACTGGGGTTACTTGGCCATTTGAATATATCAGCTGTTTTCTGCTATCAATTTCATGTGCACGGTCACAACTTCCCCAGTTAATTCTTTTCCCTAAGAATTTCTAAACAATATGGATTGATCATTCTTTGGGCATGCACAATTAAGGTATTTGGATAACAGCCACCAGGCAAGGCTTCCCTGCTTCCAGGCCTTTTGTTTCTCCTTTTTAGCACTAGAATCAGATATCTCCTTTAGCTACACCCAAGGACAAACGACAGATAGAATAAGCACTCCAGACCACCGGCTAGTCTCCTGAATTAAGGTAAATATCCATATGGAGACACTGCCTAGGCCAGGCACATTAGGTACATGGCTTTGATTCTTGTGCAACTTAAGCTCAGACCCTCCTTTCTCACACGACCTTAGTGGCACCCCCAGTTTTCCCCTCGAGCAGTTAACTCAGAACAAAAGGAATTTTTCATACCAGGTGCATCCAAGCTATGAGGCAGGTTTCCTAGCTACTGGGCAGACTTACCCCACTCGACCAGAAAGCAGCAGGGCAGAGTATTCTGGTTGTAGGTGGATGGAGACAGATGACAGGGGGAGGAGAGGAAGAAATGAAGACGGAGACTGGGAAGAAGATGAAGAAGAGAACGAGATGGAAAGAACTTAGAACTAGGAGAGGGACAGAGGAGCTAAGGATGAGAAGAGAACTGAAGCTGTGCAGACAGAATTTTGTATCAGAAGAATAAAGTGAAGGGACCGAAGAGCTCGGGGTACTTAGATTCATTCACTCAGATTATTTCTTGCTGTTGACAGCATCTTTTCTGGAAACCCTGGGAAAGGGCTATTAGAGGCTCGACCCTAGTAGCCTTTATTATCTCCCTCTCTTTCTCCCTTGTTCTTTCTCTCTCCTCACCTGAATTCTTCCATTTACTATTCTGTCTGCCCACCAGCCTCGCCTTCCCCTCTACTGCCTGGCTATCGACCAGTCGGCTTTTTATTAGACCCATCAAGTACCTTAGGCAGGCAAGGAAAAACAATGCAGCACATCTTCGCATAGTTAAACAAACACAGCACACACAAATGTAACCCATCTTCGCATAGTTAAACAAATGCAGCACACACAAATGTAACCCATCTTCGCATAGTTAAACAAATGCAGCACACACAAATGTAACCCATCTTCGCATAGTTAAACAAACGCAGCACACACAAATGTAACCCATCTTCGCATAGTTAAACAAACGCAGCTTAAACAAAAACAACACATCTCTATATAGTTAAAGTCATATTCCACAACACAGTACCTACTATCTGCCCAACATGGATCTGGTTAAGGCTGCATGTAGGCAGAAAAGAGAGTAAGTGGCCAACCTTGGATGTTTTCCTTGGCCACTGTCTACCTTGTTTTTGAAACAGTCTCCCAATTGGTGTTGGAGTTCACCAATTCAGCTAGGCTGGTTGGCCAAGGATCCCCAAGAATCCACTGGTCTTTGCCTCCCCCACTGGAATTACAAGCACATGGCACCATGCTTGGCTTTCTTACATGGGTCCTGAGGATCAAACTCAGGACTTCATGCTTGTGTACCAAGCTCTTTAATGAGTTTGTCTCCACAGCTCCATCATTTCAGAGGTTACAGGCCATGGTTGCTTGGCCTCATTGCCTCTGGGGCTGAGATAATACAGAACATCTGCTGGAGAGAACATGCTGGAACAAGCTGTTTGCCTCATGGTGTCTGGGACTCAAAAGGAAAAAAAGAAAATGAAACTAGACGAGCCAGAAACCTAAAATCCCCTTGAAGGGCGTGGGCGCAGTGACCTAACTTCCTCCCACAAGGCCCTGTTTCCTCAAGGTTCCGCCACCTACTAGCAGTACACCATAGGCTTGAGAGTCAATCCTTCAAAACAGCTTGTAAATACTCAAGAGCCCAGAGATTAGCATGAGGTCTTATCTGTGTTCATTTTCTTACTTTTTTAGACACAAGAATTTTTCTGTGCAGCCAAAGCTGGTCTGGAACTTGCTGTAAAGTTCAAGCTGGTCTTTGAAACATAATCTTCCAGCCTCAGCCTTCTGTGTGCTGGAATTACAGGCATGCATTTTTTTCCTCTATCAACCCTTGACCTGGTGGCTATTCAGAGCACATTCTCTTCAGATTTCAAGTTCAAATAGATTCTGTTTAGTAGAAGAAAGCAGGGTTTCACATTAGTAAGAAAACAAAAAAAAACCCCACAAAAACCACACCTTTGACTCCTGAGATGGCCATGATAGTCTTACTCAGGGTAGGACTCTGCATCGGCCACTTGTCCAGACAAAACAGTGACTCAGCTCTCATATAGACACGAGCCCTGAAGAATCCCTGTCGTGGTCTCCTGTGTCTGTGGCAGGCCTTATCTGCAGCAGGTGCCCTGAAGTAGTTTGAGTTGGCCCCCACTAAGCTCCTGGGAGTGGCTCTATTAGGAGGTGTGGCCTTGTTGGAGTGGGTGTGGACTTGTTGGAGGAAGTGTGTCACTGTGGGGGCGGGGCTTTGAGGTCTCCTATGCTCAAGCTCCACCTAGTTTAGACCACTTCCTGTTGCTGGGAGGTCAAGATATAGAATTCTCAGCTCCTTCTACAACACCATGTCTGCCTGCATGCTACCATGTCACACCATGATAATAATGGACTAAACCTCAGAAAATGTAAGCTACCCCAGTTAAATATTTATAAGAGTTGCTGTGGTCATGGTGTCTCTTCACAGCATCGAAACCCTAACTAAGACAGGTCCTCTCAGTCCTCCCTTCCTTTGGAACTATCCCTTAGCTCATAAGGAAAACCAAGCTGGGCACATGGCTGCGCCTATCACAGAAGTGCAGAGGAGCTGGAGATGGACTGATTCATTTGGCTGTGTGGGCTGGAGAATCTGCTGAAGTATGTAAATACAGAAGATGTGGACAAAGAACAAAAGCGGTCACTAAGAGTTCTGTTGGTTAATAGTTCCTGACTCCTTTACATTTCTGATGCCCAGTTGCCTTCCTGTCCTGGGCTGTGCTGAAGGTTCTTGTGTCTTTCCAATGACAACGGCGACTCAGTAATGAAATACTTCTTGAATCCTCACTATGCACTGGATGCTGGTTTGTGCATTTTGCTCATTTCATACCTGTATAGCTCTGTGGCATCCTCACTGACAACCAAGAAACTGGAGTTCAGATATGGATATTTGAACTCTCATAGAAGACACTTGGAGCCAGCATCTTAGGGTTTCTATTGCTGCAATAAAAACCATGACCAAAAAGCAAGTTGGAGAGGAAAGGGTTTACTTACTTACACTTCCATATCACTGTTCATCACTGAAGGAAATCAGGACAAGAACTCAAACAGGGCAGGATCCTGGAGGCAGGAACTGAAACAGAGGCCGTGAGGGGTGCTGCTTACTGGTTTGTTTCCCATGGCTTGCTCAGCCTGCTATCTTATAGAACCAGGATCGCCAGCCCAGGGATGGCACCACCCACCATAGGCTGGGCCCTCCCGCATAGATCACTAATTGAGAAAATGCCTTACAGCTGGTTCTTGTGGAGGCATCTCCTCAGCTGAGGCTCCTTCCTCTGATGACTCTAGAGTGTCAAGTTGACACACAAAACCAGCCAGCACAGCCAATATCCAAGCCCCTGGGCTCTGTTAGTGGTACAGGAGAGGTAGCAGTGCTGGATGCTGAGATTCGGAGCAGGGACCCTGCAGCCAGCTGGCCTGAGGGAGGACTGCAGATGAGGAAAATGGGTGTGTCACTGGTGAAAAAGCCTTGTGACTGTAGACTTTACTCATGACTCTTCTTAACCCTCAGACTATAAATTGTCAGATGCTCTGAATGAAGTTGGCTATTGCATGAGACTTTAATCCGCCTCCTTTTTAGGCTCCAGTCTCCCAGGTCCAGCCACCACTTCATCCCAACATCATTGGGGAGGAAAGGAAAAACTGGATTCAAAAAACAGGAACAAAGTGATTGTCCTCTCTTCCTTAGGCATGGTGGAGGTACTATTGATATGGGAAGGGTGTAGTCAAGGATGCTGTGCCAGAGATCTTAGGAACTTGGCCTGTGTATGTCTGGTGGTGGGCTCAGCAGTTAGAGCTGTAGTCAAGGTTCAGGCAGATGGTATCTGCTATGTCAGGCAGCTCTGAAGCAATTACATCGGGTATTTCTTCTTCCACGATCATTGGTTACTTGTTCATCTACTAGGATGGCCTTGCAGCCTTACTCTCCTAGGGGTTACAGGGACATCAAGCTGGGGATGATCACGTATTAAAAAAACTACAATGCTCTATACAAAAATTTCCATCCTTAAAGGTTCTGAGGTAAAGTTACCATCAATTTTCATTCTATCTCATACTTTATGACATAGGTTTGTACTGAACTCTGCACAGCTGTGTCCAGCCATCTGCACATATGTGAGCCATAGGTGAGATGAAGCAAGACCTTCAGGAGCCTGGCTTTCTTGAGAATGGGATGAGACCAGCAGACTTGGCATGCTAGGGCTTGGTGCGGCATACAGCCTCTCTGAAAAGGCTGCCCAGAATTTCCTCCAGAGGTCATCCTTCCCACTTGCTCTTCCCAGTACTCTGCTTAGGAGAAGCAATTGGCTTCCTCTCAAAAGAGCTACCAGGGATGGCCCTAATCTATACTCAGAAATCAAGGAGGAAGAAGTTTGTGGCCTTAGTTCAAACTGCCTTCTGTCCTGGATCCAAACAAAATGTGGAGCCACATGAAATCATCATATTCTGGCTGCTTTGGCCTCTAAAATGGTACATTCCCAAAGATCAACTAAAGCATAAGCCTTAAAAAACATTTATTTATTATTTATTATTATTTTTGGGGGGGGTTTGAGACAGAGTTTCTCTGTGTAGCTTTTTATGCCTTTCCTGGGACTCACTTGGTAGCCCAGGCTGGCCTCAAACTCACAGAGATCTACCTGCCTCTGCCTCCCGAGTGCTGAGATTACAGGCGTGCACCACCACTGCCCAGCTATTTTTAATTATATGTCTGTGGGTATGTGAATATGAGTGAAGTTGCCCTCAGAGGCCAGAAGATGACATCCCCTGGACATAGAGAACTGGTGGCTTTGTGAACCCAACTCAGGTCCTCAGCAAGAGCCCAAGCTAGTTCTCTCCCAAAGTCAGGTTCTCAAACAGAGGGGGCTCCTTTTGGAGTCCCACAGACTTGCTGGAATGACCCCACCACTCTCTTATCTCCTACAGTGTAGGAGCCCACAGAGGCTACCTAGTGAGAACTTACTCAGGGCCAGAGAATCTGAGCTTGCTTTACCCAGCAGGCTGCATAAGGAGATGATTTGGTAATGGGTGTGGTTACCAGGTGTTTGGAAGGGTCTGCACTTGGCTGTGTTGTGTGGTATGCTTTGATCTAGGAGGTCGTTTGCTTCACCCCTTGGCATTCCTTTAAAAGCCCTTTAGCATAGACAGAAGGTGCTGGTGGATTTTGACCCAGGCCCTCTTGAGGCTATCCTGTGTTTCTATCTGTCTCCTCTCTATATTTCTATCTAAGTATTTCTCACTTCTCCCTACTCAAGAGTATCCTGGGAGTGTGGGGGATGGGAGCAGGTCTCCCACAATGGCTCAGCAGCCAAAAGTCCTTGCTGTGAAGTCGTGATGGTTTGAGTCCAATCCCCAGAATCCATATACAGGTGGGAGGAGAGAATCAGCTCCACCAAGGTGTCTTCTGACCTCTGCACACATATACCCCATAGTGTACACACACACACACACACACACACACCCCACACACGGTGAAGAGAGGTGTTCTAAACTATACATTGAAATGTGTGCCACGAGCAACAGATTGAAGAACAAGGGGAACCCTAGTAGAGCGATGTCTGTTGACCAGAATACCAAGCCAGGGCAAAGGCCAGAGGAGTCTCCCAGGCATGTGGATAGCCCTGTGCAAGGGCCCTGAGGCAAACGAGAATCTGGAGAATGAGATGGAGATGCAGCCAGCAGGCTGAGCAGCAGCAGAAGGGAGAGTGGTAGGGAGAGAAGGAGACAGGGGGAGGCTCAGTCACATGGTGACGCAATGTTCAGCAGGGCTGTAAATGGAGAGGGCATGAGGTCTGTGCTGTGAGGCTCCCTCTGCTGTATGGCATGGTGAAGCTGGACAGTCTGGGAAGAGAGGAGGTAAAGAGGAACCTCACAGCAGCCAATGACACCCAGGAGCCCGGATGGAAGCCTGGATGTTTCTCACGGCCAAGACCTTGGGTTTGATGTACCAGAGGAAGAAAAGAAAAATCACCAAACATACTTGGGACCAACACAATGGGGCTACGATGGTACCCTGCTTCTGTCTTGTCCCTCTTGAAGCAAGCAAAACCAACTCTGCCCTGACCTTAGAAGACTCAAGGAAAGAAAGAGAACCACAGTAGGACATTTCAACCAGAGCCCAAGCCCAACCAGGCTTTTCAGAGTGCTTCCGTGCAGGGGCCGAGCATACAAGCTCTCTTGAAGGAATTTTTTTTTTCTTTCCAGAACACTTAACAACTGAGATAACATGTTGCCAAGATGGAATTTCACTGGGGGGAAAAAGGATTTTCTTAAAGTCACTAACTGTGCAGCTAGTTAGGAAAAACCAAAGATGAAAAGGACCTTAATAATTTCCCTGAGCATTAAGAGGTCATAGAAAAGCTGGCTTTAACTGGCCTTTGTAGCAGGATCTTAAAAGTTCTTATTAATGAAATCAAACCTGAGGCCAGGTATCGGGGTGAATGCTGGAAGATCAGAGACACAGAACAAGCCATAGCTACCTCACCTTGCCAGTTCCTCAGCTGGTCTTGTTTCCTCAGACTGCAAGCTTCTGAGTCCTCATCCAAATGGATCTCAGCTGAACTGTGTTGCTCCAGAGCCTAAAACCTTAACCAGCCAAATGCTGCTAGTTTCTGGTCTTCAGGCCTATATACCTTTCTCTTTCTGCCGTCACTCCCTGGGATTAAAGGTGTGAGTCACTATGCCTGGCTGTTTCCAATGTGGACTTGAACTCACAGAGATCCGCCTGCCTCTGCCTCCCGAGTGATGGGATTAAAGGCGTGTGCTACCACTGCCGATTCCCATGTTTAATATTGTGGCCGTCCTGTCCTCTGACCCCAGATGAGTTTATTTCAGGGAACACACAATATTTTGGGGAACACAATACCACTACAGGCCTTCTGCTAGCCAATGTTCGTGGGCTGTACTAAGAGGCAAGAGCTCTTGGCAGTGATACAGAGCTGTTCATCTCCGCAGTTACCTGCGACTCTCCAAAGGCACAGAAATCAGGCTAGTTGAGGAGATGTGGTCTCTGTTTTCTCTTTCTGAAAATGTGATGGAGGGGCATTTAACAGGACCCTGCAGAGGACTTTACGGTGTGTCAGCGTCCACAATCTGCCTGCGAGGCCACTGTCACCACTGCCCAAGTCTTCAGGAAGCTACTGTGGATCATTCAGACAAGAAGATCTAGACTGATCTGGAATTTGAACCAGTTTCATGGTCCTTTTCATCCTCAAAGAACTGCTCTGTGTAAAGAGAGTTTTTAAATGAGTTGGAGTTTGAAAGGTAGTTTCTGCCTCCTGGGTATGCCAGAAGCAGCTTTTATTAGAAGTTTTCTTATCAATTAAGTCTAAGTAAATTCCTAAGAAGTAATGGCTTCTTAGCGATCCAAACCATACTTTGTAACTGAAATGAATCTATTTTGTGATTCTGAGAATAATCACAGAAGACTCAATATGACTTTCTTGAGCAATTAAAGCATAGACTGTGTATTAAATAAGTAAATACATTGGTAACACTTGATTTTACTAATAAGACAACGAAACAGGCTACATGCTTGTAAGGCACCACATTACACGTGGTGCACACACCTATAATCTCAGCACTTGGGAAGTTGACTCAGGAGGATCATGAGGTCAAGGGTCAAGGTTAACATAGCCAGACCTCATCTCAAAAAAAAAAAAAACAATAAAAATATGATAATGGAAAAAATCCAGGCTGGCCTCGAACTCACAGAGCTCTGCCTGCCTCTGCCTCCCGAGTGCTGGGATTAAAAGTGTGTGCCACCACAGCCTGGTTAAGAATTTTTGACAAATTTATATCTTTCTAAACATCTTTCCTAAAGATATGATCAGAGTTTGTTTGTTTGTTTGTTTTTCCCGAGGCAGGGTTTCTCTGTGTAGCTTTGTGCCTTTCCTGGATCTCACTCTGTAGACCAGGCTGGCCTCGAACTCACAAAGATCCAACTGTCTCTGCCTCCCGAGTGCTGGGATTAAAGGTGTGTGCCACCACTGCCCGGCATCAGAGATTTTAATATAAAAGCATCTTATGATATTTACAAAAAAATCTCAGCTTAGATATAATAAGGACTTTAGGAAATAAATTACATTGTATAAACATGGACAACAGTATTATGTATTGTTAAATGCTCACAATTGTTAGAGAATAATATTTTAAGGTGTGTTACTTTTGTTTATGTTGCATTTGTTTAACTCTGTGAGGCTGTGTTACTGAGCCTGTCTAAAATACCTGATGTCTAATAAAGAACTCAACAGCCAATATTGAGGCAGGAGAGAGAAATGGGTGGGCTGGCAGGAGAGAGGATAAACAGAAGGAGAAATCTGGAAGGAGGAAAAAAGAAGTGGCCAGAGAAGGAGGACTCCACGGCCCAGCTACACAGCCAGCCACCGGCTAAGACACAAAGAAAGGTATACAGGAATAGAAAAGGAAAAGCCCAGAGGCAAAAGATAAGCAGGATAATTTAAGAACAGCTGGCAAGAAACTAAGCCAAGCTAAGGCCAGGCTTCATAATAAGAATAAGCCTCTGTGTGTGACTTTCTTGGGAGCTGGGTGGTGGGCCCCACAAGAGTGAAAAACAACCAACACACAATGTAGTGGCACATGAAGTTATACTTATCCTATGACATAACACTTCGTTAACTACACATACACAGATGCACACATCCACTAAAAAGTGTTTATTTTGGGATAATTTTAGTATTTCTGTTATTTTCTATAGTTTAAATATCTGCATGACACTTCGAAACTAAGTGATATTAACACTTGATCATGTAATCACATTAAAACTCAGTCATATTATTTTGTGTTCATTATCTCTCTCTATATATACATATTTAAAATTCTACCATTATAAAATAACCTTTGCCCAAATCTTAGGCTTTTAATCAAGTGCTCTAGTTTTTTTTTTGTTTGTTTGTTTTTTTGCACAGTTAATCTGTCCACAGGACACCTTGACGGATTTCACTGTTATCTTTCAATCATCATCGTTATCTGGCTTATGGCATCGTCCGTGATGAACCCAATACAGAGCGTCTGATTTCCTCCTCTGCGGTAACCACAGCTAAGGCTGTGGTGACAGGAGGCTCTGATAAGGAGGAGCCCAGGAGGTGAAAATGAGGGCAAGTTTGGGGATTTCACTTCAATGAAGCCATTCTCTTTGAAGGGTTGGATATTTGATCTGTTCCTTTACTTCAGAGCTTTAATCCTGGAGCAGGTGTGTTGGGGAGGGGGAGGAGATTTAAGTCTGAAGCAAGGGTCTGCTGGATTTGTTTGGGGGCCACTTATTGACTCGGCTGCTGACAGCAATGAACATTTCCTAGGAACCTAAATGAATGAAAGTAGACTGTCACGTGGCAAGCAGGGGGCAGGTAGACAGACCTTGGTTGTTTCTCTGCATTCATTTAAGTGAATGTTTGCATGGGGGAAGAATCCAAAATAAAGCAGATAACAGTCACCTTTCAAACTTGTCGTGCATCTGTGCCTGGTGTGTGGTCCTGCCCAATGTCCAGGATGGCTTAGGGAAATTATTTCTTTTGTAATATACAGTTCAAAAAGGCAGCGATATCATCAGCTTAGACCACACACTCAGCAACACTGCAGAATGGTCTGTCAGTAGGTCCTGATGCACACTCCTTGTTTTGGCCAGGAAGGGTAGAGTTATTCTCAAGGTTAAGTAAGTGTCACCTCTGTCTGCCATATGGCAGCTCAGCAGTGTCAGAAAAGCAAAGGTCAGAGTTGTTAACCTGGAAATTTCACTTATAAGACAAATGGCCAGGGCAGTCTGTCTCTCAGGTCACCTTGGGTACGTTTCCCATAACTGGACCAGGTCAGTAGGCGAGTGAAATGCCAGATTCATCACTGATAGAATCTGTGTGAGGCTGACAGTCCTTTAATTTGGACTTTAAAAGGCCATTATTTCCTTTGCCTTTTGTCCTGTAGCAGTCCATCTATCTTTCACACACACCAAATTTAATCTTCAAGTGAGACGATGAGATTTTTTTTTTTTTTTTCTGAAGTCACCATGAGACTAGTTTCAGGAACTGCAGTAACTTCAGGGAAAAAAAAAATGTTGACATCAACAAAATTTGAAAGTCGTTGGGAATTACTTTCTAGTAATTCTAGGCTGTCGCAGGCTCCCCACATGGGTACTTCTAAATACCTGGGTCCTTACCCAATTTACTCCTTCAAATGTATAAGCGCTTTTTAACTCATCACAAACACTTCTGATGATTGAAATCAGAACTTGTGGACCTTTTTTTGGAGGGGAGGGCTGATGGGAACTAAACCCTTAGGAGAGAGACAAAGCTAGACATGAGTTAGCCCATTCAAGCAGACATGATGGAGGAGTACAGAATGGGAGCTGTTGTGGAATATTAGTTTAAGATGGGTTGCATTTGTTTATGTTGCATTTGTTTAACTCTGTGAAGCTGGGTTACTGTGCCTGTGTAACACACCAAATGGTCTTATAATGACCTGAATGGCCAATAGCTAGGCAGGAGAAAGGATAGGCGGGGCTGGCTGGCAGAGAGAATAAATAGAAGGAGAAATCTGGGAGGAAAAGAAGAAAGAGCAAGAGAACCAGGAGAGGAGGATGCTAGGGGCCAGCCACCCAGCCACATAGCCACATAGCCACCCAGCCACCCAGCCACACAGCGACCCAGCTACACAGCCACACAGCCACGCAGCCACACAGCCAGCCACGGAGTAAGAGTGAAAGTAGATTACAGAAGTAAGAAAAGGAGAAAGCCCAGAGGCAAAAGGTATGTGGGGAGTAGGGGGGTTATTTAAAGTTCAGAAAAGCTGGCAAGAAATAAGCCACGCTAAGGCCAGGCATTTATAAGTAATAAGCCTCTGTGTCCATGTATTTATTTGGGAGCTGGGTGACAGGCCCCCCAAAAGAGAAAAACAAAACAACCAACTTCAGGGAACAGGAAGAGAGCAAGGTTCACTCTGCAGGTATGATATCACACCCATCCTGTGTCACCCACTGATTTCAGACATGCCGTTGTTTCTCCTCAGACTCTTAGCTAAACCTCTGTGAACAGAAGTACAAGAGCAGCTGAGGTGTCAAGCTTCAGAGATGAGGCAAGCAAATGATGTCTGTTATCCCTCTACCCATCCTTTAGAGCCAGGGCCCAGCAGCTCAGCATTCCAGATCGAAGGACCAAAGATGCTCTTCCTCCTCTCCCCCACCTGGGCTACTCCTTCAACTCCATGGCCTTTTACCAGAGTTCTCTCACTGAGCTGGTATGGAACCAGCCTTGGAGACAAGATGAGAGGTCAGTGTCCTTGGCCTAGTTCAGCTTGCACACACCAAATGTGAAATGGCAGCTGTGAGAGACGTCCCAAAGAAGGCAAGGCTATGGTCACAGGCTGGCACTGGTCTGACAGCAAGAGCTGAGCTGGGGGGATCAGAGGCCTGGAGGAAGAGAGGGTAAGCCAAAGGAGGTGGAGGGAGTCCTAAAGCGATGGAAGGCCCAGCCGTGGAGGATGGAGCAGGGCATTTTACGATGCAAAGGAGGCCAGGCCTTCCTTAAAACATCCTTAACAGTTTTATCTGTTAGCAGTGTGCAGCAACAGCTGGTAACAGCTCTGAGAACCAGGCAGACAGCCACGTGCATAGAGGACCCTGTGTGCTTGCGGACAAAAGTGGGGTACTGAACCCAGGGCCTCATGATTAATGGACAAACACTGTACCAGTGAGGTATATCCCCAACTGTTTTTTTAAAAGATGAATTGTAAATTGTGCTTTAGTGCAATATTACAGTAGACTGAAACAGTCTTCGAAGATACCAGACCCTAACTGGCAGAATTTATAGCTGTTGCTGCCTGAGTCCTTTTCCTGTGGCTGTGGGAAAATACTGTGACAAGAGCAGCTTAAAGGATAAAGGGCTCATTTTAACGACTGTGCAATGTGGGGAAGCCAGGGCTGCTGGAGCTTGAAGCAGCTGGTCTCACTGTACTCACAATCAGAGCAATGAATGCACGTTGCTGTTTGGCTCCCTCTCTCCATGTCCAGGGTCCGGGATCCTAGCTAGGAAATGGTACCATCTACAGAGGACGGGTCTTTTCATCTTAATTAATGCAATCATTCAATGAACTAGGGGGCTCATCTCCCAGGTGTTTGGAGAGGCTATCACGTTGACAATGAGTTCTAACCATCACAGTTACCGTACCAGGAAAAGGGGGCTTTTAAGGATGTGATTGGGTACTATCCCACGATGACAGCCTGGATTATGCAGGGAACCCTGACTCTAATCACGGTGTCCCTGGTAGGAGGAAGGACAGGGACATTTGACATGTGCTACAGTGAAGAGAGCAACGAGGCCACTGAGGCACCACAGCTAAGAAATGTAGCCCCACAAGGGATGAGTGGTCCCCACGGCCTCAGCCGCACACTCATCCTTAACCACACCTTGGTCTTTACAGGACTGCTCTCGGACTCTCAGTCTCCAGAATGCTCAAGAAGGTGCTGCTGTGCGCAAGCTGCTCACTTCAGAGGACTTGTTAGGGTAGCCATAGGGGACTGGAAGAGACGGGTGAGAGGGGGTGACTGTGAAGCATAGGGTTCGGGGCAGTGGTCCCCATGAGGACAGACAGCAAGCATTCTGACTCAGGAGCCATGTGAGGGAAGAGAGGCTTTTAGCATCTTGTGGATTTCTTGTTCTCCAAACACTGTAAGGTGAATGTTGTTTCACAGACTAAGATCTTGAGGCTCAGAGACAGAGTAACCTACAAAAGGTCACACTGGTGGGAAATAGTGGGTTTTTAACTTGGGCCTGAGAGAGCCAGACTTACATATTTTTTACTTCTCTCCTTGGAATTTAGCCATTTTAATGCATGTTCACTTGCTAGTTGAATAAACATGTTGTACCTCATTATTATTCAAATTTCCAAATTAAAAGTGCATACTACTTCTTTACTTCCTATATTAGCATAAGTGGTGATTACTGAATCATTACCTGACATTTTGCTCATTCCTTTATTGCTACAGATTGGCCAAAGAAGAAATACAGTATCTTTCCATTCCCCTTCTTGGAATCACATCCCCAGGGTTGAGGTTTCTTCAGCATGGAGCAACACTTGTATAAAGTTGGCACGCCTGAGTACAGGTATGTGTGTCTGAGGGAGCTGGATGGGAACTGCTTAGGAAGCAACCTCTTGTGCAGATGAAAGGAGATCTGGAGCCTGGAGCCCAACTCCACCCAGGCTTTTGGTTCTGAAGATCCCACTCACTCCCAGCATGTGGTCCCCAGCCTATCTCAAGTCTCCAGGGTGTTTGTTAAAAGTGGAGACTCTTGGGCTGGAGAAATAGCTCAGAGCACTGGCTGCTCTTCCAGAGGTACTGAGTTCAAGTCCCAGCAACCACATGGTGGCTCACAACCATGTGTAATGAAATCTGGTGCCCCCTTTTAGCCTGCAGGCAGAACACTGCATACATTAAAAAAAAAAAAAAAAAAAGTGGAGACTCTTAACACCTTCCAGACTTACTAGGCCTGGGAACCTGCATTTGAAGGTCTTCTTACATAATTCTTGGCCACTTCAAAGTTGAGAATGGAATTCTGAGGCCTTCCTGGAAGTTTGTGGGCTTTGTGTCTGGAATAATGAGGAGAGCTATATTAGTTTGGTTTTGTTTGGACTGTAATTAGACAAACCAAAAGGACAGTGGCTGAAGCAACAGAGAAGCAAATTCTGTCTTATCCAAGTAGATGACACATTTTGGGCTCTGCCTTGTTCTGTCCCTGCATGGCTTCTTTATGACACTCTGCAGTCCAAGGAGGCATCTCGATCGAATTCACCACTAAATCCACATGCCAGTGAGCAGAAATGAGAGGGCCGAGAAAGGACATGCCCCGTTCCATCTTATTGTTTTGTTTTGAGATGAATGCTCACTCTGCAGTCCATGCTGAACTAGAACTCATTTTGTAGCCCACAGAGCCTTGAACTTACAACAGTTTTGCCTCAGCCTCTCTGCCAGTGCTGGGATACAGGCATGAGCTGCTTTGCCCATGCACTATTTCCTCTTCCCTCCACATTTCCTGAAGAAACTGAGGTCCCACTGCCCTGCTGCAACAGAGAGGGCCTCTAGTTTGGGCTGTGGTGTACCAAGTTTAAAATAGGGGGTTATTTCAAAGGGAGGTGGAGGGCAACATGCCAGAGGCCCTTAGACCCCAGCAGCAATCCTAGGTCCTGAGACTGAGGTGGGCAGAGGCTGAGAGAGTGAGTGTGAAGTGCTCAGGCTGGATCCTTGACCAAGGGTGTTCTGCTGGCCACCTACTTGTGTCCTTAGAGAAAAGGGCAGAGGTGGACAAATGGGCCCCATGGGCATGGCAAAGTCACGGTAGCAGTGATGATGAACACCACAGACTGAAAAATGTGAACTCTTATTGTCTCAGATAAAATGAGCAAACACAACCCACTATTGGGGGAGGGGCATGTCCCACAACACATGATTCTGAAATTCTTGCCAACAGGGCACAGTGGGGCATCAAAACAGTCAGATTTGGAAAAAATGCAACACTGTTACACTTCATCACTCCGATTCTGAGGACTGGGGTATGCCTAGTAAAATCCCTGGACTGATACCGGTAAATTGCCTAGACTTTTGGAAGCTCAGTCTTGTGGCAAGTGGTAGAATCTTACAAATACACACTCAATCCTATGATCATTCCACTAGACAGCGTCTGTTCAACAAGCTCACCATGCCAATCTTTGTTGGACTGATTGTTCAGTTTGGAGCATATGTCTACCTTCTTGGAGACATATTGAGGGAGCCATCCCTGCCATTGTCTCTAAGTCACACTCTGCGCTCTTGGGAAGAGGTACACTTACCCGGAGGGTGACTGCACTACCAGCTGTTCCTGCCCAGCTTCTTCAGCTCACATTGGTGGCCCAGCTTCATGTCTACATTGAAGGAAGAAGGCCTGATTTTAGCCTGAACTTCAGGCAGCATTTGGAACTCTGGCTGTCAGTCATGAGGCAGGCATTGTAATTTCATCCCTGACAGATGTCTATGTCCTTCACATAAGTGAGTGATGGAATCACTTATAGGTCGTGCCAACTCATGGAACAATGAAGAGTTGGCATGGGAGACCGATGTCACAGGGAGAGGAAGGGCCTCCCAGGACAGCTGTAACAACTGCAGGCCACCTCACAGCTGCGTGCTATGGCAGGCCCTTATAAACAAGATTGCTGACACAGGTGGACAACTTTGTCACAAGTGACGACAAGGTTCATGTGGCAGGCACCGAGTAAGGCTTTATGAGGCTTTGGCTGGTGTTGTCCAGCTCTGACCAGGTCTCCTATCACTGTAATTTACAGAGCGAAGTCTGTTACATTTGCAGACATAATTCAAGACAGGTATTAAGTGATTGGATGTAAATTCCTCAGGTTGTTTATGTGTAAGTCTACATACACATTTGTTCCAGAACTACTTTTGTGTGGCCACTGTTCTGAATCCTTGGTTCTCTTGGTATCCCTAACTATATTCCCACATTGCTGGTGCTCAGAAACTTGTGTGTTAATAAGGCGTTAAGGTCCTTGGCCATGGACCACATGGGTAATTATGGACACATCTGCTGTTCTTGTTCATGTAGTGTTCGTCAATTAGATCTGAGAACTACCTCACAGAATGAGTCTTAAAAACACACAGCAAAACAAGCCGCTGTCATGCCAAGCACGAAACCCTGCTAGCTTTATTATAGCTGGGCAATCTTCTATGTAGACTTTTGATTCCATTCTTCCTATGACTTTTAATCACTGGAAAGGTTTTGTTAATGTTTGTGCCTGGTGGTGTTGAGGCAGGCAGATCTCTGTGAGTCCAAGGCCAGCCTGGTCATCAGAGCGAGTTCCAGAACAGCTACGACTACACAGAGAAACCCTGTCTCGAAAAACAAACAAAAACCATAATATGCTTATAATTGATATTCTTTATTTGGAGTATTTTTATGTTACTTATTAATTAGGCTTATTGCAAAATGCTGTTTCTTCCAAACAGCTTTTTTCTTTTGATAGGGTTTCATTAAATTCAGGCTGACCTCAAACTCAGCTAAGCATGACCTTGAACATGGGAATCTTGCCTCTAACTTCCCAGTGCTGGGATTATAAACATGTTCCATCACATCTGGCTTTCAGATATCTTTCTTGAATTCTGACACGTAGCAGGGGAATGAATTGTGCACCTCAGCTCCACAACTGACGCACATCTTCAAAAAATCGTCTCTGCTGAAGGTCCAGCTTATTGCAGAGGTTTGTGTGTGGGCGGTTCATTGGAGAGCCAGAGCAGGGAGCAGGAGTGGGTAGCAGAGGGAGCGAAGCAGCTGGAAGACAAGCCTGAACAGGCCTGGTGAGTCAGCACCGTTGCCATGGCAACAGAGAGTGAGTTCTACAGACCTTCAGAGAAGCTGCTGGAACAGGGCTCAGAACTGTCTCCTGGGGGGAGGACGGGGAGGGGGTGTTTATCTACTGAAGTCTGCCTATTTTGGGCTTTAGGTAGTTCTGGAGGGGTTAACCCCTTCCTTCTAGGGTGGACTACAAACGGCTCCAGTATGGATCTGATCAAGGCTTGAACATAACTGTTTGGGGCATCAGTACCTGTGACAAGAGGTGAAGCCGTGAAGTGGCCGGGAGAGGTGCCGTACCAGAAGGCTTGTTCAAGCAAGCCCAGAGCATGCTGATAGACATGCTCTACCCCGGCTCCCCCTCCATTACAGTGCATGTGATAGATCATTCTGAGTATGCAGTGTTTTCCAGAAGGTTCCTGATGTGTGTTAAGTTTAGTTCCTGACTCAAGAAGCAGGTATGAGACCCAGCTTCTTCCATAATCCAGGCATTAAGGAGATTTGCAAAATTCTAAGATGATTCTATTTGGGCCACAAATTCTGTGCTGGAAAATACCAGCATTTTTTATGAAGTACATGAGTGTGTGAGTGTGCATGCACATGTGTGTGCATGAGGCCAGACACTATTATTTATTTTTGTTTTTTTGAGACAGGGTTTCTCTGTATAACAAGATACTATTATGGGGTGAGAATGTAATGATTGGCAAAATTAGCTTTAAAATTAAAAAGAGATTGGCTTGTTTATTTTTTGGTGTGTGTATGAGTACCCACGCCACTGCCTGCGTGTAAAGCCAGAGGACAACTTGTGGGGAGTTGGTTCTCTCTTCATCATGTGGGTGGGGATCAGACTCAGGTTGGTAGGTTTGGTGGTAATTACTCTCATCCACTGAACCATCATCTCACTTCCCCTGGTTTATTATTTATTAACACAATACATAAAATCACACGAGAGCTCTTTGGAGGTTCCACTTTTTACAAGCTATCTGACAGGTCCTGAGATTATTTAAAGTGGAGAGAAGCTTCACTAAGTTTATCATAATCCTCAAAAAGAAATACAGCCCATAATGTGAAAAAACAGCCCCTTATAAGGTAGAGACAGAATGAAAAGTCGATTTTGAAGCTAAGGTGCCGGAGAGTACTACGCTTCACTCCAGTTAATTTAAAAAACGTTGCCTGCCCATCACTGGTCCTTGGAGAGGACAAAAGTATATTGTGAACATTGATCACTTCCTGCTCTTTCCAAGGTAGCAGCCACAGTCTTGCTGGACCACTGGCTCAGGGTAAGCAGATAGGACAGTCATTTACAACCATGGCTGCATGTTAGAAGACTTGGGAGACACTGTTCTTGGTTGCTTGGCTGTGTAGTGGTCTGCATACAAGACACCATTTATTTATTATTCTACAGAAGAGGGTTTCTTCAATAACCCAGATTATCTCCTTGTGCTTTCTAGAACACTACATGACCTCAATGCTCTACATAGCACTCATTCACAGACAGTATTTGCTTATCTATCAATCAACCTCTAAAAGCTCTTTAAGATACTTATTATACCCTTCCCATGCTTAAACAGTCCCTGGTCATGGGAAGCACTAATATGTATGTTAGGTAGAGAAGGATGGTTTAGTGGGCACAGTATATAGTCTGTAAAAGCAGGAGGACCAGAGCTCAGCTCTCCAACACCCACATAAAAGTAATGACAAGATGGGACAGAGACTGGGAGAGCCCTGGAAGCTGTGGGCTAGCCTGGTCTAAGTGGTGATTAGGCCAATGGGAAACCCTTTCTCAAAGGGTTCCTGAGGAGATAAGATGCCCTCTGACCTTTACATATACTGTACATGTGTGCATTCCCACCCACATGAACATGTGCATGTTGTACATACAGACAGACACAAAGTTGATTATAGTGCAATGTGGTATTGTAGTCTGTCAATTAAAAACACAACTGAAAATATTTACAATAACACTTGAACTCAATCTAAGAAATTAACTTTCATGTTTTTACATGTCAATATTGGGTATTAAAAGGACAGCCAACATAATTATTTTCAAAGTTATTCACCCCAAACTTGTACATGCTTGGTGTTAGGATATTTACACACAGTTCAGTTCTGGGTGTTAAGGTCTTGAGCTCCAAGGAAGAACATCTTGTTTACTTCACTGATGGGAACATCTCTTAATGCTGGGATGGCATCTTCTTGGTAGTTCTTCCACTGTTGATTTTTAGCATAGTTATCTGCAAGAAAAGAAAAGCTCCGCTGAGCCAAGCATTTCCCTTCTGTAATTTCTGTGGTTCAGGAGACCACTTGCACTGTCCACCAGGCTGGCACGAAAACAGCACAGCAGGAGTTACTGTAACAAAATCCCTAACAAATGCAACTTCAGGGCTTACCTTGGTTTATAGTTACAGGGATACAGCACACACACTGAGGGTGTGTGCAGGAGCAGGAGGTGGTTCATCAAAGACAGGAATAAATGCTTATATCCAGCTCATTTTCTTGTTTTTATTCAGTGCTAGAACCCAAGGAACTGTAGTGGGTAGCCATCCTTTGATCTGGAGGTTCCAACCCCCACTGAGGCTTCGGTAACTGTCACACCTACAAGGCGGGGGCTGAGAGAGGACCCTGAAGACCCGGAACCTGGATGCGCCCGCTCTCTTGGTTCCTGGACCCGGGACGCTGGAGGTACACTGGCAGAGAACACCGCCGGACTGCGCTACATCTTTCCCGACCCTGTAAACTATCCCTTCACTTGTAAGTTACCCCACAAAATAAACCTACCTTTTAACTACGTGGAGTGGCCTTAATAATTTCACCAATAACCCTCCACATTTAGGGTCTTCTTACTTGCTAAAGCCAACCTGGATAAACCTCAGAGTGCTCAGATATTTGTTTCCATGGGGATTCTAAGTCCTATCAAGTTGGCAATCAAGATTAACCATCACTCCATGCTTAATATGACAGATCCCTTTGTCTCAATGTTTCTGCAGCCTATTGACTGCTTTTCTGACAAAGGTATTAACATCTCATTCCTCTATCCCTCCATAATTTGATTTATGTATAAACTTACCTGTGATCGTATGAATGGAGTTGAGTGGGGAGGTACTCATCATGTTAATCCCAAACAAAAGTACATAACCAATGACAACAGCAATAAGGAGGTAGACAGGCAACGCAACTGCCCAGTATCTGCAGGAGCGAACATTAACGCATGTTAACACACACATTAAGAGGTCATAATTCCCAAGAGGCACTCACAACACATGCTTTTTGTTTGTTTTTTCAAGACAGGGTTTCCCTGTGTAGCTCTGGCTGCCTTGGAACTCGCTCTGTAGACTAGGCTGGCCTTGAACTCACAGAGATCCACCTGCCTCTGCCTCCTGAGTGCTGAGATTGAAGGCGTGCGCCACCGCCGCCACCACCGCCACCACCACCACCACCCAGCCTACAAAACATACTTTAAAAATTTAGATTTTTATTAAAGCAGCAGATGTACATGATAATGCTCCAAGGGTTTAGGCTGCATTCAACTGTCTCAGCCAGCCATCCTGACCCTGGAGTCTTAGTCCATCCAAACAAGCCCTTTCAACATCCGAGCTCTTTCTTCTGGTACTTACTTATTTCCATATAACATGCCCACATTATTTCTTGATTTCATCAGCTTTAGACATTTTCTCTAGATGTTCTAATATGAAAATGAGGCCTTTCCTTCTCCCTCATACGTTCTATAGTTACACTACACTTTTATTCTGTTGGCAGTTAAAAATAACTATGTAAACAGCAACTGAGAATCTTAGTGTATCTGTTTTGTTCTTCTGGAATTCTAGGTTTCTGACTGTTTCCCCAGTATCTTTCAATACTTCAGACTCAAATTCTTATATGCTTCTCAATTTTCCTCTCAATATAGTTAAGCTCACTAAGTGCTCTATCTTGTCAGGTTTTATTTATTATTAAAAATTTCCTCCCTATTTCCCCTTCCTAGAACTACTAGTAGTGTTTATACATTACACTTCCTCTGTTTTCCATCTCTGCTTTCTTCTACCATTTAACAGTCAACTTTCTAGGTAGCATTTTAACTTTAGCTACCATGCTTATAACCTTTCAATTGGTAATTAAAAAACACATTCCCGTGGACAGCATGCTGTTCAGGAGCCTTTCTCAGCCTTGATGGTTAAACTTTTTTCCTTCTGTAGCTGACATTATCTCCATTTCCTTTGAGGCTCCTCTTTCCATTGCACTTGTGGACAGACTTTCTTCTAGTGTCTGGGAATTTATGACAGTCTATATTTAAAATCCAAGGGATAAGAAGTTGACAGGAAACAAGGCGTGCACATGGGCAGAGATGGCAGAAAGGTCAAAAATTATAGACCCTGTCTTTTACCCTGGTCGGCTCTCTCAGCAAGGCACCCCCCATCTTTTTCTGGGAGAGGGTGGGATAGACCTTGAAGCCAGTAAGGAAGGTCTTAAGGGAGGGACCAGCCCTTGTTATTTAACCATGCAGATGTTCACTTATTACAGTCCCCTGTGCTACCTTTTTACAGGTAATCCTGGGGACCTCCAGACTACAGACTCTCCCACACTTTCCCTAGGATGGAACTATTTTCTGCAGGGGAGGGCCGGGTGATCTCTAGGTTTAAGGTAAGGAGGGGGAGTCAGCAGGTCAGCTCTTTAAAAACATTTCCTGTCCAACGCACAATTTCCATTACCAAGAGAGGCTGATGTTTCCGCTGTCTGAGGCCATTTTGGAATTCCAGGGCACAATTATTCTTGATGGCTCTACTCCTCTAGCACATGGAAAAAACAGACTCTTCTATCTCAAAGACTATCCCAAAATTTTGTTAGCATCTTTTGTCTGCTATTCTATTTTATCTCTGTATGCTTATACCTTTAAAAGATTTTTCAGCAACAGTATAACTTTAGCAAGATTTTATGGAGGAAATGGAGACAAATGTGTTTTCACTACCATCTTTAATTAGTGATATATTAATAACCTTTAAGAAACTTTCAATTTCTGCTGGGGTGTGGCTTACTAGTTTAAGCACTTGCCACTCAAGTGTGAGGACCAGAGTCTGGATTCCCAGAACCCAGGTACATGCTGGGTACATGTGGTGGCCCACCTGCAATTCTAGCACTAGAAGGCAGACACAGGGGATTCTGGAGCAAGCTGGCTAGCAAGACTATGGTTTCACTCTGGGCTCAAGTGAGAGACCTTGCCCCCACGATTAAGGTGGAGAAGGATCAAGGGAGACTCCTACATCAACTTTGGATCACTACACGCACATGCAAATATGTTCCCCTTCATACACAAATGTGGCCAATGAGAACACCATCCCACTCCATTACACCTCCCCGACACAAAAATAAAACACAACTTTCAATTTCAACACAATTACTTATGGATTATAAAACAATAATGATTTAAGGTGTATGTTTTAGAGAAGACTATGATCCTTCACAACAGTACAGTTTTACCCTTATTAAAGAAATATTAGACTTACTTTTGAGGCCAGTAAGTTAAGCCTAGGGAGTTTAACCAAGATTCGGGAATGAAAGCCCATACAATATAAAGTACTGCGGGATAAAGAGGGTAAGGAAGAGAAAAGTTAGTAGGGCATAACCCAGTTTATTCGGTTCAGATACAACAAGACTCTTCCCGAGGCATGCTCGACTCCCAGAACTCAGCATCTGTAGCTTCTTGTCTGTACCATTCCTGTAATACTCACCACGTTACTAAGGCTTTTAGTCCCTTAGCTCTCATACGGTATTAAACAGTCAAAGGACAGACACATCGCTTCTTAGCAACTGCTATTTTTACAGCATCTAGTGAGTTGCTTCTGCATGCTATATGTTCAATACTTCTCCACAGGTCAGATGTCATTGCACTTAGTTGCTTAAAGGGGAACTTGTCCCCTCTGGTTCTGTCTACATATGCTCTTCCTTCCCTTAATACCGAGTCTATGGCCTCCTTTTCGGCTGTCTCTGTGTAGTGACAATATGCAGGCTCTGAACTTCTCTGCATAGTTTACTTCATTTAACCCTCAAACAGTCCTGAGATACGTGTGTAAATTTTATACAAGGGTTGTGGTAAAGACAAGTCTCAAACGACATCAGTGATGATGGATCATTTTTTCCTGAAGAATAACATGTTCCAGAGCTTAGTGTGTCAAGACTGTGGAATACAATGAATCCTGGTGCTGAACAAGGATGGTTAAACTGATCTATTCCCTACACTGTGGTAAGTGCTAACGATTGAGCACTAAAAGACGGCACACAGCACAGGAGAAGGTCCTCCTACTCCTTATCCAGACTCTCCGACTATGGATGAAAACTCACTGAAAGCAGACAAGGCTTGGCTGTTTTGCTATTCCCTGGCTTGTAACACTGCCTGGTACATAGTAAGTGCTTAATAAATTCTTGAATTAAATTTTTTACACTCATTTAACTGGTTTGCAGTTTCTAATCCTTAAAACACTCTTTGAATAGGTATTTACAAAGTAGACCGTAACTGACACCTATTAAATATTGTTTCTTTGCATTAAGTACTTTACATAAAATACCTGAGTTAATGCAAGAATCAAAAAAGGCAGTAAAGTCCACCAGCATGCCTGTGTTCTAATTCCAGTCCTACTGTTTATTAGCGTTGTGGCTTTGAGCAAGTTACTTAAACCCAATATTCTCGTTTTTTTAAATTGAGGACACCAATACAGTGCCTACTTCACAGGATCACCTTATGCAAAACATCAACAATGAACATTATCAAAATCCCCTTACAGATGAGGGCCCTTTAGACCCGAGTAAGTTAAACACTCTTAGGCCACACAAGGACTCCATGAAAGAGCCAGAATTTGAACTCAGTTATAACTTCTTCATCCCACTGACTTATTCCAACTGAGCTAAAACTTTTCAGTGAGAATTCAGAACGTTGTATTGTGGGCATTTAGTTTTCTTCCATTTGGTTGCCTCCTATTTTCCAGACATTTTGTGGGAGGACTTTGGTCCTCCCTGTGTGAGTTGGTCACATGAGTTTTTTAAGCAAGCCTCTGTGTTCTCATCTATAAAATGGGACATTATGGGGATCAGATAGATGCAGGATGGGGAAGAGCACATTCTTACGCCTGACTTCTCTAGCCACACTCTTTAGCTCCAGCATGCTGCCCTGGAACTATAAACTCCTCACACCCAAGCAAGCCTTCACAGGCCTCCTTCAGGGACTCTCCCATGGCCCTTCCCCATCGCCTTATTAACCTCTGATAAAATGGCCGGGGAGTGACCCGGAGGCAGCTGACCTGACTTCTCAGTCTCCCATTGCTCTCCCAGAGAATTCATCATGCTGTATGAACTGTAGGTTTGCTAATACGTCTCCACAAGACCATGACCTCAAGGGCAGGGGCCAGGTTTTATTCACTTTGGTGTCGAGCCTGGCGCTGGATAAATGTTGGAGACTAACCCTAGTACTGGATGCATAAACACTCTGAGCAGACAGCGGATTCCCTTCAGGGCTCCGTAAGAAGGCGCAGAGGTGGAGAGAATCAACAGCTCACGTGTGCACATTCTAAGCACACGATTTCCTGGTCCTCGAATACTAGGAAATGCCCTGGCCATCCATCCATCACTCCAGTACTTACTGAAGCCAAACTGAGAGCTTAAGAAAAGAACAAAGCCATAAATCGCTCTTTCTGGCAATGGCGACGGTGAGTTTTCCACCATCTTCCCTGCGGCTTCAGACCATCTGTGGAGAAGGAACGCAGTCGTCGTCAGCCATCCATCCCCCTCCCTTCCCCACCGGCCCATTACATAATCTCCTCGCAGGGACGCGGACACACTGCGGAGTCGCAGGCCCGCGCGCGCGCGCGCCAACCGGGGCCCCTCCGCGTGCGCGCGCACCAACCGGGGCCCCTCCGCGTGCGCGCGCGGCCCTGCAGCCGAGGGGGCGGCGGGAGCGCGCGCTGCGGGGGAAACTGCGCAACTCGGGACGGCCCGAGGCGAGGACCAGGCCCGCGCCGGGCCCAGTCCGGAGTCTTGCCCTCTCTCTCTGTCTCACGAGGGGCTCGGTCCCCGCCTCACCCAGAAGAGCGAGGCCCTGGACCGTGGCTCCTTCGATCACCCACCCACGCCCACCCTTTCCCCCCCCCCTCAGCCCCTCCGCACTCAGTCCTTTGCGCAGGCGCCGACCAGACTTGCCGCAGTGGGAGCAAAAAATAAAAAAAATAAATAAAAGATCCGGAGGAAAAAGCGGGGGCTCGGAGGCGCCCCTCCGGTCGGCGCAGGCGCAGAGCGCGGGGGCTAGCGCAATCTCACCGCCCACCCCCGCCGAGCCGAGGGGGCGGGGCGGGGACTGCGCATGCGCGGCCCCGCCCACGTGACCCGCCCGCCTCCCGAGCGGCTGGCCGCCCGCTCGCTCGCTCGCTCGCTCTGTGGGTCTGGTTGACGTGGAGGGGCCGGAGGCTGCGGCGGCAGCGGCGGCGGCCCGCGTCCGAGGCTCGCGGGCTGCGGGCCCGGGTGAGTGCAGCTCCAGCGCGCGGCGGGGCTCCCGGAAGTGTCTGCGTTGTCCCGCCGCAGCCGAGATGCCCGGGCATCGGGGCGCTCCACACCTCCCCGCGTGGGTGTGTGGTGAGTGTGGGTCTGCGCGCCGCCCCGCGTCTCGCCGAGGCGGGCGCCCGCGCGCGGAGGGGGTGTGGCCGCCCTGGCCCCGAGTGGGTGTGTCCCCTTTGTCCGGGGGGGGGGGGGGGGGGTCCTCGGGTGGCCGTCACGGTAGGAGTGGGCTTTGGGTGTGCGCATCCCCTAACGCGAGGGGCTGACATCCTTGCCGGGCCACCGGCCGCCGCGTCCTGAACGCGCGGGGACGCGCCTCTGTGTCCGCCGCTGGCCCCGCTTTGTTCCTGGGCTCTCCCTTCCCTGCGGTGGCGTGGGCGCCCTCGTCTCTGTTGGATAGCCCCCCCCCCACCTCGGTCACTGCCTCCCCTGTGCTGTGCGCGCCCCCCGCCGTCCAGCGCGCGCGCCCGCCACTGCGGCAGCCTGCAGTGCGGGCGGGCGGGCGCGCGGGTGCGTCCTCGCGTGTCCCCAAAGGTGCGCTGCGCAGGGGTCCTGCGGCGCGCGCGGGGTTTGGCTCACGGGGGCTCCGGAGCGTGCGGGCGCGCGACCCCTGGTCTGTGTGCGTGCGCGCGTTTCCCTGCGTTCTCACGCCCTGATATTTGGGAGGACCCGGGGAGGGACGCAGTGCTGCCCCCACCTCCGGGATCCTTGGAGGAGCATCCTTTGCCCTCCGGACTGCTGCAGGGGCTGCTGCTGCTGCTGCTGCTGCTGCTGCTGCTGCTGCTGCTGCTGCTGCTGCTGCGCAGTGGTGGCGACGTCACTAAAGCCTGGGCCGCCATCGCTTGGCGGGGAGGGGGCAGACTAGGGGGACAAAGGACCCAAGTGAAGCCGAATGTGGGTTGGCACCGGGGCACGGTTCCTTTTGCAGAAGCTTCTAGCTTCTAAACGTCCTTCAGTTGGCCAGTCCTTTCTCAAGTGTACGCTTATGTCTTTCACCAAGCGGTCTTGCAGACACTGAGTGGTTATTGTAGGGTGTTTTATGGCAGCCATATAAATCTGGATTCTGGCGAGGGAACCAGGGTTGAAATCGTACAGGTTTTTACTGCTCTCTGTTGTGCTGTTTTCCCACAACCACAGCTCTAGTTAGAACACTTATTTTAAAAAATCGGTATTTTATTGGAAGGAAAACGGGTCTGTTACAAGGATACATGGGGAAAGAAAGGTTAAAACCCCCTTTAGGGACTGAGTTGCTACTAAGGTGCTTGTCAAGGGTTTTGTGCTTTGCGCTCAAGGGCTGCGGTTTCTGTCTGTTTCTCTCCTGCTCAGTTTCCTTACTGTTGCCTAATTTTCCTTTTTATTTTCTGGAATACTTCAAAGATTAAACACAGGCAGATTAACCAAGCCAGACATTTTCTTTCTTTATTATTGTTATTATTTTATTTATTCATTTATTTATTTTGCCAAATTTACTTCAAATCCTCCACAAAACAAAACAAAATAAAAAACCCAAAACACTTAAAAAATTTTGGAGGTGCTGAGAGTTCTCCCCTCCTTACCTGGAGATAGCCACTGTGTTGAGGTCTCTGTGTGTGATTTCCTTGCACAATTTATAATTCGGTAATGGTGAATATATAAACAATACATAGTATTGGTTTTTAAAGTAAAGGGATAAAATGGTGTTTTTGCAACTTGCTTTTTCACTCAGCATCACATTTTGAGAGATATATATGAATAAATCGAACAATTGTACTTTCTTTGAATTATAATTGTTGGTGTAGAGCTGCATTGTATGAATATACCATAATTTGTAGTCTGTTCTTGATGGATTTTGGAATTGTTTACAGTCTTTACTCTTTAAAACAGTCCTGCAATGACTATAGTTGTACCTGTTTGTTATGAACACCTTTGGAGTTTCTCTGGGAAGTACACTTAGTCATAGTTTTGCTGGGTAGTAGAACATATGTGTCTCCCACTTAACCAGGTCTGGTAGACACTCTTGAGGTGGTTGTACCAGCTTTTACAATCACTGATACTGAGAACGCCCATTTCCTCACATGCTTGCTAACAAACTATGGGTTTTTTTCTTCTCTTTACTGACCATCTTTATGACTTTAGCTTCCCGCTAAATTTGCTTAAAGCCTGTCTTCTGTCTAGCCATGTGACAGCAAATGGGTTAATCTCTCATAGCTAATTGGTTCGGTCTTTATTGAATTTGGTCTTCATAATATTAATTCCAACAAACATTTGTTATGTTATCTAATGTTGCTATGGTTGATGTAAAGATAGAATTTCATGGGATGTTATATGTACCTCTAGTAGCAAGTGAACTGATTTAATTAAAAGCATTTTAAAGGTATGATGTTTTTTCTTTAAATCCTTTCCTCCTTGATGTAGTAGTTGGTATATTCAGAATACAAGTAACATATTTGCAGGCTGTGGAGTGAAACAAATGAACACTTACAGATCTCCCAGTGGGTTCAAGAGTCAACCTAACCAATATTGAATGTGCTCACTTTCCAGAGGTCATTATCCTGAATTCATGTTATTCTTGTATTTTAAACACTTTAACCAGATTGTTGTGTATCGTTCAACACTGAATTGTATGTATGGTTTCTGTGTTTGAGTAAGAGACATTATTATGGGTGTAGTCTTCTGAAATTTGCTTTCACTCCATGCTGTATTTCTAAGTTACTAATATTCAGTACAGATGCAAGTCATTAATTCTTTACTGCTTGTGTATTATTGGGTGAATAGAATGCAGTTATTGGGTGAATAGAATGCAGATGATGCATTTTCCTGTTGATGGGCATTTTGGTTATTTTGGTTTCCATAAGAAAAGTCAACAGCACACCCACTTGGAAGAACTGTGGTGTAGCTGCAAGAACGAAAGCAAAAATAATTTAAAATGTTATATACAATGTGGACAAACCTCTTTTAATCCCAGCACGTCTTCTATCCACTTATTCAGGACATCAGTATCATTGGTTATTTTCTGTTAATTATCAGTGTATATAATTACTTTTATTCAACTCAGCTGTATGGTAAAAGAAGCTATAATACCTAAAACATTTCGACACCTGTTTTCTTGTATGGAGTCTGCCATGGTACATGCATGAGGACAGCTTGAAGTCCTCTTCAATTTGGGGGATTGAACTCCAGTTGTTAGGGTTGGCATGTGCCCCTACCCATTGAGTCATCTTGCTGGCCCGGTTACACATTTAGAAGAATCATAGTTTGACTTTAAAATGTCCTTACAATACTCTAGAAAGTTATCCTTTGCAATTAAACTCAGTGCTGAACTTCTTTAGACATCCTAGCAGCATGTAGAAAGTACATAATTTTAAAAAGCATTTTTGGTGCTTTGTGGACAAAAAATAGGGTGGAGTACCCAGCATCAGAAACGTTTGCTAGAGTGGAATTGCAGGTCCTTAAGGATTACAAATGTTCAACTTCAGGAAGTAATTTCGTTTGCTTTTGAAGTGGTTGTATCAACTTGTGTTTTAGCTAATAGTTTTGTCAACTTATATGCTTTGGTCAGCATTATGTGAGTTACAGTTAACCTGCAACCTATCCAACACTTACCTCAGATTTCTTGTATTTGGCAGTAGTTTGATATGGTGCATCATTGTGATTTAAAATTGCGTTTATTAACGAGATTGAGAATCTTTTCATATATTTATGCATCAGGTATTTTCCTTGTGTGAAAAACATGGCCATGCTTTTTCACCCACTTTAAAAAAATACTGGATTGTCTTTTAAAGCTGATGAATAGTAGCCTTTTTTTTTTTTTTTTAAATGTACATTGAAAAAACCCAGGGCCTCATGCATCCGACAAAAATTTTCTGCCATTAAACTACGTCCTAGATCCCAATTCTTAGTTTTAATGTAATCTAATTGGAAATGTCCTTTGCTCTGTGTTTCTTTTTAGACGTTTTTAAAAATGATGCCTTTCCTTCTTAAACTCATCTGTGAATGATGTAGAGTTAATGATACACATTCATTTCATTTCATGGGCTCATCTATATTCTGTATACTGAATCTGCTTCTGACTTGCCTGCTGAGTTCCTGTGCATTGGTCTGTTTGGGGGCTAGCCTCCTGTGTTTCATGTCAGCTAACCCTTACCAGTATTTCTGTCCACACACCCTTAGCCACTGTCACTGTGGCTTTACCTGAACTCACCAAGTGCTGAGATAACGCATTCAGCATCACAACTAGCCACACACACACACACACACACACACACACACACACACACACACACAAAACCGTTTCTAATATTTGTTAAATGGTCCTGGGTCATTTAATAAATTGAGCATTGTCAGGCACTGTACCATTGAGCTACATTCTTAGCCCCTCAGTCATCTTCATGTGTGGGAAACTCTTGAGTCTTACCTGTTCTTGGACCTTTGACCTTTAAGAATCAGTCAAGAAAAGCCCTGTGGGGCTTAATTGAAAGCAATCCAATCAGTTCTGTGAAGAATTGAAATTGGTTGCTGTTATAAATAATAACCCCCCCCAAGATTTCATTTGCTGACAATAATCAGTAAATAAAAATTTACAGCATATTTTAAAATACTGATTTTTAACTATCTGCTTTGTATTTTATTTCTCATATTTTGGAATTTCATTGGATTTTCTGTTATTTGCAGTGGTGATGTTTATTTTTTCCCTTTCCAATTATTTTCCTGTTCATGTGTGCAAGCATGTGTGCGTGCTTGTGTGCATGTATGTATTCTGGCATACTTTCAAAATTGTGTTCAGTGGAAGTGGTTATGAGTGTTCATTAGAAGTAATTATAGTCCACATACAGGTCGCATTCCCAATTTCAAGGGAATTGTAGCATTTGTTGGGAGGTTTTTTGTTGTTGTTGTTTTGTTTTGTTTATTCGGAGCTGAGGACTGAACCCAGGGCCTTGTACTTGCTGGGCAAGCGCTCTACCCCTGAGCTAAATTCCTAACTCCTGTTGGGAGGTTTTTGTAGTTAACTGTCATGTTAGGAAAGACTGCCATTTTTTAATGCTTTTCTGTATTTGTTGAGATTTTGTTTCAACTTTTCTCCAATCCATTAAGTGAAACTGATTACAAATTATATTTTAAAATGATTATTTTACATGTATGATTGTTTTGCTTACATATATATCTTTGTCCCACTTCCATGCCTGCTACCCACAGAGGCCAGAGAGGGTGTCAGATCCTGTGGAAATGGAGTTAGAGGCAGTTGTGAGCCACCATGTGGGTGCTGGGAAGTGAACCCAGGTTCTCAGCAAGAGCAGCAGCGCTGAGCCTTCTCAGGCCTCCAAATAATGGGCTTTTTTTTTTTTTTTTTTTTTTTTTTTTTTTAGGTATTTCGAGACAGGGTTTCTCTGTAATTTTGGTGTCTGTCCTGGATCTCGCTTTGTAGACCAGGCTGGCCTTGAACTCACAGAGATCGCCTGGCTCTGCCTCCCGAGTGCTGGGATGAAAGGCATGCGCCACCGCCGCCCAGCTGCAAATAATGGACTTTAATTAATTTTTAAAAATTCTTTCTGGAAATAGATCCAAATTGGCCTTAAGATTTTCTTTTTAATATACTGCTGGACTGTTTGATAATGTTTTATTTAGTATTTTGTACCTTTCTATAAACAGATACCCACCCCCATTTTTGAGACAGGGTCTCACTAGCCCTGGCTGGTCTAGCCCTCTTGATATAGGTCAGGCTGGACTCAAACTCACAGAGCTCCACTTGCCTCTGCTTCTTGGGTGCTGGGAGCAAAGGTGTGCACCCCCACACTTGGCCTCTCATTTTTTTTTTTTTTTTGACTGATTTTGATATTAAGGTCATAGCAGCCTCCCAAGTGAGGTAGGTAGTTTGAATTGGAGCCGTCAGTTTCTTAAAAATTTGATGGCATTTATTTACAAAATGACTTAAGTATATCCTTTTTGTGTGTGCACATTTAGCAGCAGCTAAGCTGCAGTGGAATTGTTCATGTTTTCTATTTCTCTCAGTTCCCTTTGGTAGTTTCAAAAATTTGTTTATCCATCAAAGATTTGACGTTTATTAGTATCAAATTTATGACATTTTAATTACTTAAAAAATTTTCCTTTTCATGTCCTGCCTTTATTTCTCTTTTCTCATTTTGAATATTATTTATACTGCCTCTCTCTCCCCTTCTCTTTTTCTTTTGTTTTGATGACACTGGGGCTTATTTGGTAGCCTGTGCTGGCCTGGTACTCAGATAGTCCAGGCTAACTTCAAACACAGGGTAATCCTACTGCCTCAGCTTCCTGGGTGCTGAGATTACAGGCCTGAGTCACCATAACTGGCTCTTCTTTTTTCTTTCTTTTTTTTTTTATTAGTCTTGCCAGTTTATCTACCTTATTAATTTTGGCAAAGGAGTAATTTATCTTTGGCTTTTATTTCATTGTTGTTAAATACACTGATTTTTTTTTTTTTTCATTGCTTTGATTTCTTAACTATATTGTCAGAATGTGGTCTGTATTTTTCCTTTATGAAAACAGTTCTTACTTGTGTTTTATGGCCTTTATGTAGAATTTAATAATTGTTAATGAATCGTTTTAATGTTTTATGTGCATGTGTGAAGTCTGCATTCTGTAATTGTTACAGTCTGTTAGATATAAAGATTAGGAAATTGGGTTGTTCAGTCTTTATTAGTTTTTGTTCATGCTACTTACCCAAGACTTCTCACGTCTCTTTAGTGTGCCAAACTAGAGTCAAGCTGACCAGGGTCATCTTTACCTGCTTGTTTGACCAAGCTGATACTTGACTGCAGTTACTGGATAGTAGTTGGGAAACAGAGAATATTATTAATCCAGGACTTGTTAATGGTCCCAACAGTTTCCTGTTTTGTGGATGCTGAGACTCCTTTATTAGGTGCATGCAAGCTTGGTTTCTTAGTGTGTTGGACCTGTACCCTATTGTTGTCCAACTTTACATTGTCTTTTTTTTTTTTTAAAGCTTTATTTATTTATTATGTATACAGCATGTATGACCAACCAGAAGAGGGCACCAGACCTTATTACAGATGGTTGTGAGCCACCATGTGGTTGCTGGGAATTGAACTCTGGACCTCTGGAAGAGCAGTCAGTGCTCTTAACCTCTGAGCCATCTCTCCAGCCCTTAAATTGTCTTTAAAGTCACTTTTGGTAGAAATTACCCAGAATATTCTTTTACTTTATTTTAGATTCTTTATAGTTAGGTGCTTCTTATAGAGAAAATATTCTTGGGTTTTTCTTTTTTAGCCTATCAGACAGGATATCTTTTGATTGTTAGGTTTAGAAACTCCTGTATAGTTCAAATCTCTTGATTGGTGGTCTACTTATTTTTTATTTAAAATCATTTTTATTTTACCCTTGAATTAGAGAAGTCATTTTGATACAGTTCAAGGCTGTTACATCACTTTTCTGTTAGTATAACAAAGATGTGCAGTCTTTTGTCAGTTTTATTTATATTTTTTTGAAGAAAGTGTTATTTTACTTTAGCTGCATTTGATTATCTGTCTTTGGGAGTCTTATTTTACTCCTAAGTTTAAATACATTACTTGTATCACTCAGACTTCTCTTAAAGGGACAGAATAGGACAGAGAGGATGAGTTTGGTGTGTGTGTGTGTGTGTGTGTGTGTGTGTGTGTGTGTGTGTGTTTTAAAGGGGGATTTATTAGAGTGGCTTACAGGCTGTCTAGATTTAGGGTGGGTCTTCCCACCTCAGGTGATTCAAATCAAGAAAATCCCTCACAGGCTACCCAGATGCTTGGATTTTAGTTAATTCAGATTTAGTCATGTTTACAACAAAGATTAGCCATCACTTTTTTTTTTTTTTAAGATTTATAGCCGGGCGGTGGTGGCGCACTCCTTTAATCCCAGCACTTGGGAGGCAGAGTCAGGTGGATCTCTGCGAGTTCAAGGCCAGCCTGGGCTACCAAGTGAGTTCCAGGAAAGGTGCAAAGCTACACAGAGAAACGCTGTCTCGAAAAACCAAGAAAAAGAAAAAGAAAAAAGATTTATTTATTTATTATAGATAGTGTTCTGCCTGCATGTATGCTTGCATGACAGAAGAGGGCGCTAGATCTTATTATAGATGGTTGTGAGCCACCATGTGGTTGCTGGGAATTGAACTCAGGACCTCGGGAAGAGCAAGTGCTCTTAACCACTGAGCCATCTCTCCAGTTCTAACCATCACTTTAAAAAATAGTTATTTAAATTTTTTACATGTATGTGCTTGTGTGGTGAGTATATGCCACATATATTTATAGGTACCTCTGGAGATGGAACAGGGCATTCAATGCTTTGGTGCTGGCATCCCATTCAGGTGATGTGGATGCTGGGAACTGAACTCTGGTCCTCTGGAAAAACGAGAAAGTGCTCTTAACCACTGAGCTGTCAGTCTTTGTATCTCCTACTTTTTAAGTAAACAGTTTTGATTACATGGTCTGTCTTAATTCTGAATTTTGCCTTACATTAGATCTAGAAGCTTGTGAGATTAGAAGTCCTATATTATTTAAGTAATGTCTGATTTTTATCTGTTCGTCTGAAGGTTTAACAGGACATGTGTGTATTCATCTCTTTCTGGCTCACTTTTACTCTTTTCATTTCTCGTAGGTGCTAGATAGTTTTAATGAGTTCATCTTCTGATTAACAAGTTTTCCTTTTAACTGCTAGTCTTTTTAATTTATTTTAATTTAACTTAAGTATTTAATTATATATATATATATTTGCTTTTAGCACCTAGCTACCTACGTATCGGTCATCTGTCTGTATTGTGTTTGTTGAGACAAGATCCTGAGGTGTAACTCTAGTCAGCCTTGGACTTGGATTCTCCCACCTCTCCCTCCTGATTGCTGAGGTTACAGGCATGGCCATCATTCCTGGCTTGTTTGTTTGTTTATTTGTTCATTTATTTATTTAGGTTTTTTGAGACAGGGTTTCTCTGTGTAGCTTTGCACCTTTCCTGGAACTCACTCTAGTCCAGGCTGGCCTCGAATTCACAGAGATCCGCCTGGCTCTGCCTCCCAAGTGCTGGGATTAAAGGTGTGCATCACCACCACCTGGCAGTTTATTTTATTTTTAAAAGTTCTATGTGATTTCCTTTTCAGGCATATTTAATCATTCTTTTAGTGTTGTGTGTTCAATTTTAAATCTGTAGCTGTTCTGTATACTGGATTTAGTCATCTCTTGTCTGAAAATTTGGTAGGGGGTTTCTAACATTACTGCTTGTTTTTTTTCTGTTGTCTCTCATGATGAATTGCTCATCTTTGTTTGATGATTGGTTAGGAACAATTTGATTCATCTTTGAGAATTTTGAGTCTAACTTGAGAGTATTTTATTTCTGAAAGCATTGTATAAGTTTTGGCTGGGAGTCAGGGAGATTAACTGGAACCATTTTCAAGTTGCACATTGGGCTCCTGGTCCATTATATCTTTTGGTACCACTGCCTCTAGCTTTTAGATGTCAGTTTAGTTTCTAACTTGAGGTTTGTTGCTTTTGGGGGGAGAGGGTAGCTTTAAATGTTTTTTTCCTCTATCTATGAATAGACAAAACATCATCATCATCATCATCATCATCATCATTATAACATCAATGATCTGCCAGACCTGAGGTCACACAGCTTTAACCCCGGACTTGGGGAGGAAGAGATAGGTGGATCTCTGTGAGTTCAAGGGCATCCTGGTCTGGTCTACGTAGTGAGTTCCAAGCTAGGTAAGGCTGCAAGAGTGAGATTCTGTCTCAAAATAAAACCTGTGATCCACTTTTCCTCCCCATTGGTAGAGTTCTTTAGTATCTAATAAATTCCTTTATTTTAATATTTAACTATGTTAGTTTTAGTTCGTATTAGAAAAAAATTTATATTAAAACAAGTTTAAAATTAAGCCATAGGTTAAGTCATTCTAAAGGAAAATACTAAGTAACTCTATAATGTGTTGAGTTTGTTACAGTTTATCCTCTAGACCCATAGTGATGTAACAGATAAATAAGCCTATGATGATCAAGTAATAGGAAAACTGCTTTCAATGATGCGGGCATGGTGCTCTAAGCTTACAGGTGATCTTGGGGGGACCAGGAAATACTTCCTGAACTGAGTGGAACTGGTGGGCATTATTGTGGCTACAGAATAAAGTTGCTAAGGACTGAACAGCAGCCAAGTGTGGCTGAGTGTAGGCCATGTGTCATGGAGTGACGACGTAGGGCAGGAGCGGGGTTATACCAGGTCTCGTCCTGTATTTTGTTGGGAAAGAGTGCTGTTTGGTACTAAGGAGAACCTGTTGAGTGGACCTGACAGTGAGATGGCAGACGTCACGGGATGCTGAGGTGAAAGCAAGCCCCCACTTAGGAGATGGCTTGTTGTATTAGTTCAGAGGAGAAGAGATGAAGGTCTGACCAAGGCACTGGCATTGGGCACAAAGGACACGTGTGGTTCATTCAGGTGGTTTTTGTTTGTTTGTTTGTTTTTAAAGAAGTAGTGGTGTAGGTAAGTTGTGTTGAAATGTGAGAGTGGGCAGTCAGCATTACCTGCATTTTTGGTTTGGATGACTATTTGGCATTTAGAGCAGTTAATTGAAAATCGTATATAGAAAGAGGAAAGAACTTGACTCCTTTTGAGTCTTCTTTTTTTTTTTTTTTTTTTTTGAGGAAAAACAAGTTTGTCTTTGAACTTCCTAAATCTGACTGGCTTATGAGACATTTTGGTTAAGATCTAGTAGCAATTGACATGGATGTTCTAGAAGTTGAGAGATGTGGCTCAGCATGGAAAGATTAAGGGATCTTTAGCATTTGGAAATTTGGAATCCAGTGTTTCCTATAGTAGTTCTACCTGAGCTAATTTAAATGGTACATAAACACCCAGTAGGTTTTAGTAGTAATCTAATGTGTGTGGAAAAACTTGTATATCAAACCTGTGCTGTCACAGACATTATTGTGTAGGTCACGTAAACTCTGTGAAAGGGAAATACTAGTGAAAATACTTACAATGAATGGAAATGGCAAAAACTGGTGCCACTGTGCAAACAATGAAAGTTCAGAAAGTGCTGTTTGAGCCATGGGCGTGGTGGATAAGGTCACTCAAAGAGAGAGTAAGAGGAGAAGACAAGAGAGTTGACGTTTGGGTGGCGGGAATGGAGAAGAAGAGCCCATGAAGGAGTCTGAGGAAGAGCAGCCAGACGGATAGGAGAACCAGAAGATGGTCTTTGGAGTCCATGTGAAGAGTTCTCAGGAGGAGGAAGTGGTCCGCAGTGTCAAGTAAGTTGTAAGCCGAAAAGTGCTCTTTGGATTTAACAATTAAGGTAGACTGGAGTCATCTAAAAATGGATTTTAAAAATTCATCTCCAATGTTTGTTAATAATAGCTAGCATTTATTGTGTTTCTTAACATGCCTGGTATCGGGAAAGCACTTCACGTGTATTAGCCAATTAGTCAGGAAGACAGTATTTGTTATTCACACTTGGTGTGTGAAGAAGCTGAAGCACAGAAAAGTTAAGTAACTTGCCCAAGATCACACACCCGGCCAATGGGAGCACCAGGGTTCCAGTCCACTCAGTCTGGCCCCAGAATTCATGCTCTTAGCCATTCTGCCACATTGACTTTCTAGTTAACAAAATGGGATATCAGAAGCCTACACCAGCATTGTAATCGCAGTGCAGTTGTTGCTGTGTGTGTGTCATCACCACGAGATCGGCTGGGCTCTGGTGATTAGCAGCAGCGTGTCAGAATGGCTTGAGTCTGCCCATTGTACTGTAATGTACACCATGGTGGAGACTGTGGGTTCTGACAGTGCTTGTCTCTTTCTGTATTCATCCTAAAAACAATGTGAACTTAAAAGTATATGTTCTGAGGCTAATGTATTCCGTATTATGTGCCTTATTTGGGGTACTGAGGTGTCTTTATTTTTTCCAGCTATTATGTAAAAACTCTGGAAGTGTTGTTCATGCAGAACAGGTAAACTTCTCAGGTGTTACAGGTGACCATTTTATTTGTAGATAGTCATTCATGACCTTATTCAGAGCAGTTTCCTTCAAATAGTAGAAATGGAACCAAATTGGAGGAACCCAGAAGTGAGTGAAAATGGAGGACTCAGTAGAAAAAAGAACATTTCTTGGGTAGGTTGAAGACTAGGAGGCGATGGTAAAGAAGACAGCTATAATGATTGCTGGTGTGGTCAGAGAGGATTTAAAACGGCTCAGACAGTTGACCCTGGTGTGAGAAGTGGCCCCGGGAAAGAGGAGCCTGGTGAAGTAGGCAGTAGCACCAGAGAAGGCATCATCAGCATAGGCCTTAATATGGCTGGTATGGTGGACTTGGAAGAGGGAAGACTGATTGCCAGTGCTTTTGATAAGGAAAAGTAGCTGTGGTGAATTACTGTGTGTGGAAGAAGAGATCGTGAAGCCAGAGCACTGGAGTTGAATCTTCCCTCATTTGGTGACCTTGAGCAAATTACTTAATGGTACTGAAGTGTTGTGAGTCTACTGTGAAAAGTGACTGTGAGGACTAGTGAGAAGTTGCCTTTAATATAAAGTACTTGGTACAGTGTGTGACGTGTAGTGTGTATAGTTACTGAGTAAGCTTGCTCTTCACTTTTGATATTGTGAGGTTTTCACAAATCATACTGAACATACTGCTTGATTGAAAAAAATATGTGTGTGGAGTGGATGGTCTGTTTAAAGATAAACTTGACCTAACAACAGTAGAGTTCAAAGAGACAGGGGAGGGTATGATGATGGTGTTGGTGATGGAAAGAAGAGAATGTGATTACTTGTCAAGAACCAGAAGTAATGCAATGCTGAGTTTTCAGTGATACTGTAGCTCTAATCTGAAATATTCTCATTATTGAACTTTCTTTAGGGGGAAAACAGCCTAAAACTTCACACTAGTTTTCCTCTTCCTCCACTGAAATACATATTAAAAATGTCTTTTGCTGAAGTGAAGTAGGGGCACTGGCTGTGCTTGTAGTAGTTGAGAGAGTAGTAAGCAGGGATTCTTAGGATGGTAGGTCTGGATGCGTCCATGAGAGCAGAGTGTTACAGTGAACCACTCCAACTTTGCCCTCTGCCCAAGAAGAGATTTACTGAGAGATGAATAGGAGCTAGGGACATATGAGCAGCTGACAGGAAGTCGTTTCCCAGGAGAGTCAGGATGGTTGAGAATATAGCAGTTTGTATGTTGTGAATGGTTTATTTTAGGGTATGGTATACTGTAGTGTGTAGGGAAGTACACAGTAGGAGAAAGTCATTTCTACATTCAGCAAACACTTTTTAAAGGTGTAGTTTGCTAGGCACATACAGAGTAAGATGCCCTTCTACCTAAGGGAGACATGTATATCATGAGTTCAGAGTAGAGCTGGTGAATATGTGATCCTAAAGAAAAGAGAAGTAGAAAAGAAGATTAAGCTGTTTAGAAAAAGAACAGTGGATTAGGAATGAGACCTCAGTGTTCTGATTGGAGCTATTTCCCTAGGATACAGGCCCCAGATATTTTTCTGATATACCATAGGGAAAACTGCTGCTGCCCATGCTGCCTTAGGCGATGGTTGATCCGAGTGTGTGTTGTCTCCTTAGGACTGTACACCATGGATGATTTTGCTGAGGGAGACTTCACTTTGGCAGATGATACCTTGTTGGAAGGTTGCCCTTGTGAGGATGACTGTATCTGTACCCCTGACTTTACCACTGATGATTATGTCCGAGTGACTGAGCTCTACTATAATGGAGTGGTAAGTAGGCTTGTTGGAAGCTTTGTGTCCCAAAGGCTTTCTACTTGAGAGGGGCTTTTGTGGCATATGAGTATGTGCAGGAAGGTGCACATGCTTCTGAGGAGGTGATTTCAGAAGGGAAGGGAAGTAGAGAGTGGAGGTAAGAAGTAGTTATTTTGACTGGAGATTAACCAAGCTCCTGAGGAGAAGCTGTAGGACACTCCGCAAATCCCATGAGAATGCCCACAGGAGTGGAGAAACCACAGGTCATACATACTTTCACATTTTACCAGATAAAAATCAGAATGAATTTTCTTCTTTTAGGGTATGCAATATAAAGATTATGCCCAAAGTGAGAAAAATTTAGGTGAGTATGTTAACACTTTCATGCTAATTTATTGAAGACTGTAAAGGGGAATCTGGCTATTCAGTCATAGCAACATAACAACTTATGATGTGTTTTTAGTTTGATTTGGTGATACAGGCCTGTAATCCCAGCACTTGGGAAGGAGGCTGAGGCAGAGGGATTGGAAGTTCAGGGCCAGCTTTGATCAACATGCTCAGACTCTTGTCTCAGATTAGAAACTGTAATCTTTTTGTGAAGCTAGAATTCAACTGTTACTTAAATATTCTTAATAATAATAGATTGTTTTATTTTTTCCTTTAGTTTTTCCCTTTTTATACCTATTTTACTTTTTCCCTATTAATGGCATTGATTCACTTGTAAATACTAATTTTAAACTTTTTTAATTTTAATTAAGAATATGACATCTGCAATATATGGTGTAGTAAGCCACTTTCTATTCTGCAAGATTACTGTGACACCATTAAGCTATATATCTTCTGGCCACTTCTTTTTCAACATCAACACAGTTCTATAATATCAAGATTGCATCCCTGTGTGGAAGCCACGTAAGTTACTATGGAATAATAATTTTAAGAACTGTGATAGCACATTATACAGTATGAAGAAATCAAGGAAAATGGGAAGCCTGTGCCTCTTTCTTGAATGCTGTTTAATTTTTTGTTTGTTTAGTTGGATAGAAAAAGTAAAGACTTGGGATTTGAATATAAATGAATAATTATTACATTTTAATGAATTACCTGAATAGAATAGATTGTAAACTTGAAGCTGAGTAGAAAAATTAATAAGCTTATTTATAAATACCAGTGTTACAGGAGAGAGGAAAAGATACAGTATCTGGTTTGTTTAGTGAACACCTGATGTATTGTTACCTAGAGTAAAGAAAAAGAACTTTCCGCCGGGCGGTGGTGGTGCACGCCTGTAATCCCAGCACTCGGGAGGCAGAGGCAGGCGAATCTCTGTGAGTTCAAGACCAGCCTGGTCTACAGAGCTAGTCCAGGACAGGCTCCAAAGCTACAGAGAAACCCTGTCTCGAAAAACCAAAAAAAAAAAAAAAAAAAAAAGAACTTTCCACATAGTTTAAATAGAACTATAAATATAAAGTTCATATAAATGTAACATTCAGTAAATAAGTACATTTGGGATCCTAATCTTAAAAAAAAATTGTCTTTAAGCCGTTCTCGTGCCGCTGAGATAAGTTTGAAGAAATTACAACATCTTGAGTTGATGGAAGACATTGTGGATTTGGCAAAGAAAGTTGCAGTAAGTGGTAGAATGTGGTTTCCATTCATTAGAATGTAAATAAATAGGAGCTGCTGATGATTCAGTGGGTAAGAGTGCTTGCTGTGTGGATCCTAGCCCCCAGTGTAGAAAACATGGCCCTGTAACCTCTGCACTGTGGTGAGGGGGTGGAGACGAGGCTCACTGGAGTTTGCTGGCCACCAGCTACTTCCAGATTCAGTGAGAGACTGTTTCAAAGGTGGGAAGTGAGAGAGCAGCATCTGGTGTCCTCTGGCCTGCAGATATGCACGCATGCATAGGTGTGTGCACCACCACACACACAAGCTCATGTATCAGACATCCACGCACTGTACTGGGTCTTCCCCCCCCACACATACGAAAGGAAAAAAAGGTGAGCAAACAAACACAAGGATGTAAATGCATGATGTTTGTTCTACATTTTGAGTTTATAGCAGTTAGCAAGACAGTGCTTTATTTTTTGTGTCCATGGACATGCTCAGTATTGAAAACAATAAAGCTGATAGACTGGATCCATGTGCCCTAGTGGGTATCAGGATTGCATCTTGCTAAGGAATAGAAGATGGAACTCATTATAAATGACTGTGAGCCCTGGTATATGAAGCCTCTGTCATGGGCTCTGAAACTAATGGTGATCTTTTGAAATGAGTACCATGTCAACAGATAATTTGTATTGGAGAGACTGTCAGGGAAGACTTGAGGTGGCATTCTGTACTATGTTGTGGATCTTCCATATGATTCTTTCCTTCTTGCAGTTTTTGGTACTGTTCTAGTTGAAACTTACATTTGGAAAAGGTGTTTTCTGCTAAAATCAGTTGTAATAACATACAACTGATTAACATACCTTTATTAAAAGTTTAGGTGTAATGAACTTCAAAAATCTGTACATTTTATGTTATATATTATATAATTTTTTTGGAGACAGGGTTTCTCTGTGTAACCGCCCTTGCTGTCCTGGAACTCACTCTGTAGACCAGGCTGGCCTCAAACACACAGAGATTCACCTGTCTCTGCCCCTGAGTGCTGGGATTAAAGGTGTGTGTTACCACCGCCTGGCTTACAGTATAATTTTTAACTAGAATCTGTATGGAAGACTATTTCTGAATTACATTAGAATCTTAAAGGGACAAAAATGTCAGTGTTTATGGCAAGTACATTGCTATGTATGTAGAGTAGTGTAGTCAGACATCACAGTGATTTGGGTGCATTCTGAGGACTGAGTCATTAGCTAGATTCACTGTTGTATGAATCTTATAGATTGCATTTAACACTGAGCAAGATGATACTAGCCAACCTCTTGATGTAAACATGAAACAGGGTAAACACGGTTGTAGGAGGCTGCTGCTGCCAGTACAGTGTAGCACACTGGTCCACAGTAATCTCTCTTGATGAGTAGAGTGTGTACTCTAAAATAATTGTGAAAATTGTACTGCAGAAAATGCTCAACCTAGTAACATGACTGTCCATCATTGCCAAGTACTGCATGGTGTACTTGTACAACTGAGAGCTCAGGAAGTTTTACTCAAGCATGAGCACAGACTTGTGATCAATGCACAGGGAAATCACAGTTGCTGTCATGTAGTGTAGGTGATAGGTTTTCAGGTTGTTACAGTCTTAGGGGACTTTGGTCCTATCTGTGCTTCCTTGTTAATTCAGATGCCACCGTGTAGCTCATGACCTTCCCTAAAATGTAGGGTTTTGTTTTGTTTTATTAGAAATTCAGTTCCGAGGGTGGGAAGATGGCACTGGGTAAAGTGCTTGTCATACAAATGTGAGGATTGAAGTGTAGCACTAACGTAAATAAATGCTGGGACAGTGTGGTGGCCAGCTTGTGCTCTTAGCTCCTCAGAGGGCAGGGACTGGGTCACCAGAGCAAGCTGGCTAGCTAGGTGAGTGAAATAGAGAGCTCTGGGTTCAAGTAGGGCCCTTCCTTCCCTGTGTAAGGTGGAGAGATGCCAAAGAAGATACACAGCGTCAACATTGGCCCCCACATGCACACATGTGCACACATACATGTGTGCACAACACACACTTCAGCCCCCAAAGAACTCAATTACAATTGACAGATTAAAGAAAAAAATGTGTGGTTTTGTTCTTCTTTATTTTGCAGAATGATTCATTCCTTATTGAAGGTTTATTAAGAATTGGTTATAAAATAGAAAATGTAAGTGTTAAAAATGAGACCCCAGCACACCCATTACAGGTGAATGATAGTCATTCTTGTTGCATGTTTCCCAAATAATGTCTGTATATATCCAGCCTTTTACATGTAGTATTTGGTAATATCAGTTTCTGCCTATTCATATTTTATAGATTTGCCTCTTTTTCCTTTTAAGCCTTTCACAAGTTACTCATTAAGTCCTTGGTATGAGTATTTTGTTTTTTCAATAATTGCTAGGTAACATTTGGGTGCAAAGATAAGTCTATTTGTAATGTTATTGGGACAGGAATGTCTATATAGTTCCTTCAAGCCTAATACCAACATTGGCAATTCAGCTATTTAATTTCTGAAGTTATTTTAGATTCTTAAAAAAGTAACATTCTTGTGAACTCCTGATGAGTACCATTGCACTGATGGTCCATTTGCCCAGCCATATGCTTATGTCAGTGTTTGCTGCAGATCATGTGGCCCAGTTCTGAGCCCTCTTCTGTGCCTTGAGACTTTGTGCTCAGAATAGGTCCCCAGTTGACATGTGACCCGGGAATCCTCCTCTGCCTTTGTGCTACTGCATTTTCCTGCTACCTCAGCAGCCCAGGGTTGTAGACCTCAGTATCCATGTCTGTAACCATTGCAGAAACATTCTTGATCTGCGAGAGTAGCCTAAGGGAGTCCACGTGACTGTTCCTAACTTATATATTGAAGTCCAGCTGTTCTCCATTGCATGACAGAGTAATGAAAATACATGTACGAGATGTTTATTAATAATCTGAAATACTGTAGAAGGTAAATTCATAATGCTACATACATTTGAATTAATAGCCATATTCCCTTCTTCATTCCTCTTTTGAAACAGAAAATCTTGGCAATGGAAGAAGCTTTAAATTGGATAAAATATACAGGTGATGTAGCAATTCTACCTAAATTAGGATCAGTTGACAGTTGCTGGCCCATGTTAAGTATTTTCTTTACTGAATGTAAGTATAAGTGCTTTAAATGTTGAGTCTGGTTTAAGGAATGTTGTTTGGGAAGATGGAATGTGTACATAGATGATACTTGATTTATCTTAGGAATAGTTAAACACGTTTTTCTTCTGGTATAATGCTCAAATAAGAGAATTTTAACATTGCAATTGGTTTATTCTCTTATTCTTGTCTCACTGGTTTTGTGCATTATGCTCTTAAAGCTACTACTCCATGGATGCCATGTTATTATATATAATACTTGAAAGAAGGAACCCACAGCTGGGGTTCTCTTGTATTGTCATTCATCAGGGAGAGTACAGATTCTAACATGATTTTCATTTTCCTGGTGCATCCACTCTTCTTAATGTAAGATGGAACTGCCTTAAGTACTTTTACTTTTAAAGGTATTTTACTGTAAGCATTTGAATATTAGCAGTGTTTTTATGATATAGTTAACTGTCTGAAGACAGGAAACACGATGAGCAGAAACTTGTTATCTTCACTGAGAAGAGTGCGTACTTGTCGGCGGGGTTAGATGCTCTAAGTCGAATTGTTAGGACACTGGGCTGTGTGACATCCAGATGTTTAGGGTTTTGTTCTCATTGCAGCTTTGAGGACTTGTAGTAACAGGGAAGGAGCCAAGCAGCTGCTTATCATATATTGGGCACCAGTGTGGGCTCATTACTGATCCTCTCTGGTGTCTGCAAGGTGCTATAGTTGTTCTTGTTTTCAGTAGTAAAGTCAGAATTGGAGGTGGAGGATCAGTGGTTCTCAACCCATAGGTTGCAACCCCTTTGGGGGTCAAACAACTCTTTCTCAAGGTCGTCTAGGACCATCTGCATATCAGATATTTACATTATGATTCATAACAGTAGCAAAAATTACAGTTATGGAGTAGCAACAAAAATAATTTCATGGTTGGGGTCACCACAACATGAGAAGGTGTATTATGGGGTCACAACAGTAGGAAGGTTGAGAACCACTGGGTTAGGTGACTCTCCTCAGTCTAATGAGTACTGGAATGTAGACGAGAACTCACTCATGTTCTCTGAAATCAGAACAGTCCCCCCCCCCCCAAAAAAAAACCAAAAAAACAAAAAAACCTCAACTCTGCCTCTTAATACTCTGTTTGGTGACCATCCCAGATCTTGCTTGAATCTTAAATGTTTAAGTATTTCTTTAATTTTGAAAATTAATGATTGGCCAGATAGAAGCTTAACTAATTTTGGTGCAGTAAATTTTTAAATTAGATTCTTAAAATCCTTTTTATATCATAGCTTAAAGTGCAGAAAATGAGGCTTGATTAACCTCTGGACACAAAGTTGGTTTATCTATTGCATTTTTATTAGTTTACTAAGTTTTTTATTAGAATAATAGGTCAAATAATTTCACACTAACATTTTTTGTGAAGTCAAATATTAAATAAAGCCTTTTAAATACTTCATATGTTACAGTAAGTACATTTCAGAAAATAGTTTTTCAGGTTTTTGTTTTTACACATTTTTATTGAACATGCTCTCTGGCACATTGAAAGTACTTGATACTGTTTGTTAAATTGGCTTTAGTAATTATGAGCCCTAATCACAGTATATTATAAAAGAAGGAAGGGTATTACTCCACTAAGAATATAATAATAAAAATTTAATTGCTAGAAATAAATACAGATTTATTCACAAAAGCAGTGAGTAGTTTTCTGTTATGTTTTTATCATATTGATTGGTTGAGGATAAATGTGTATCTTCATTGCTGTATCACTGAGCTACATCGCCAGCCCAATATTTTATTCTTTAACTATTTAATATATATGTAAGATTACAAAAACATACAAACTATTTAAAATGTTTAATAATAAAATGAACACAATAGACTTACCTATTTAGCGCAAGAATTAGAGTATCATCACTATCAATTTAGAACTAATATTCTCTTTCACTTTCTCCCGATAAAAATCTCAGATAAGTACCATATTACTAAAGTCGTAACTGAAAATTGCAACTTGCTTGAGGAGTTTAGAAGGAACAGTTGTGTGCAGTGTGTGAAGGTAAGGACACTTACCTTAAATATAGTTGAAGAATTGTCTGTTAAAACTTTATATAGGCATGAGTAGTAAAACTAGAGAGAGTAAAACAATGAACTGCTGTAAAGTAACGTGCAGAAGGAAAAATGTTAAGGAATCTTGATCTAGAATAGAAGAAATAGTATCTTGATACAGTGAAGAAATACGATTTTCTTTGGTAATATCACTTATTGAGATGTAAACCATGTGTCACAATTCACTCAGAGGAAGTACTGGTTCCTAACTCAATTTTAAAGAAAATATTTAGGAGACGTTTAATGTTCTATAGAATTTTATAATGAAAGCCATTGGTAATAATTTTCATTAATTAAAAAATATATGAGTATCTAGGTTGGGGATTTAGCTCAGTGGTAGAGCGCTTGCAAGGCTCTGGGTTCGATCCTCAGCTCAAAAAAAAAAAAAATGAGTATCTAAAGAAAAAAAAATTGGCTATACATGTAGCCTCTTATATATATTCTTGTTAACATGTGATGTTATTCTTAGCAGTTAGTCACTATTACCTGTGAGTGAGTGATATATATATCAATCGAGATACCAAGGATTATTGGATTATACTACACTTGCTAATAACCCAAAGCTACAGTTTTACCATTCATCTTATTTTTAGACCACTATACCTTATGGATAAATTTTATTTGAAAGTGTGCCTCCTATAAAATACTATACACAACAGAAAATTGTTTTATTAATTATTTATATTATGTTGGTTTTAGCTTCAGGTTCAGTGAGAGACCCTGTCTCAAGGGAATAAGGTGGAAAGACATAGAGGAGGGCACCATGAATTTACACTCCTCCACATGTACACACACACACATGCACACACACACACGCACACGCACACGCGCGCACACACACACATGCGCAGTAACAATACACGAACTTGTCCTTTCTAGATTCCTTCCTCTGACCTTTCCATGCTTGTACAAGGGCATGTCTGTGCATACACTTCCCAATATATAGACACAAATGCATACACCGCACACAAGATGACAGACACATGCTCTTCTCCTCTCCAGACTCCTTGTAATACCCAGCACAATGTAATGCTATGTATGTTAGTTGTACGATATTTTAGGGGATAATGACAGGAAAAAGTACGAGTTCAGTGCATATTTCCCCAGGTATTTTTTATCTGTGCAGGATTGTATCTGCAGATTTAGAAACCGTGGGTATAGTTTCAATAATAATGAATATATCAAAATAATAGAGATTGCATTCTCATTTTCTATGTAAATAACCCATGGCACCCTTAATAGCAAGGATATTGAATATCCTTGAGTAATATTGAATAATAGTGAGAAGACCCACTTCTCCTGGGGGTAGGGTTCTTTTTCTTGATTGTCTTTGGAGGTAACTGATGAGTCTTCTCTCACTTCGGTTTCTCAGCAAGGAGAGCTAATGAAAATGAGAGGAAATGAAGAGTTTTCCAAACAAAGATTTGATATAGCTGTTATTTTTTACACCAGAGCCATTGAATATAGGTAAGAACAAAGTAGAACAGCAGAACTCTTCTATGTGGTAGATCAGTTGGAGTGTTAGGAGAAGTAGCAGAGATGAACTGTAGACTGTCTCCCATGTGCTATGCAGAGTAGGTTTCTCCTCTGCAGGTGTTAGTAGCGGTGCTGACACCTGACTGCATGAACTAGCAGGTGTCTCAGGCACCTCAGGACAGTCCACTGTTTTCCATAGACTGACTGGAGTCATGTCTGTTTTCATTCTGTATCATCTGCTCCTGCTACTTAAGATGTTACCATGTAGGAAGCTTTGCTTTCTTGGGGGAACTTTTTGTTTGTTTTTTGTTTTCTTCAAGACAGGCTTTCCCTGCATAACCTTGGTTGTCCTGGAGCTCACTCTGGACCCAGTTGGCCTTGAACTCAAAGAGATCTGCCTGCTTCTGCCTCCTGAGTGCTGAGATTAAAGGCGTGGACCACCACTGCCTGGCTCTTGGGGAACTTTTAAAGAAAATAGTTGTAGTTGTTGAGAGGGTAGATGTATTCACCATCTACATACGTTACTCAGATGCTGGATCGTTATGGCTTTCCTCCTGGTATATCTTACTCTGTCATTACTGCTCATCTGAGCTGGGCCACCTTATATTTTAGCACATTTTAGGGGTGTTCTGTAGACTGCCCCTTTTCTTACTCTGTTCTTCACAGGGATTGAGGGAATCCAGTTGCATGTCATACCTAAAGGCTTCAGAATCAGACAATGAAAATTAACAAAATTTGAAAATATCTACTTATTATTATTACTGTTGAATTTTACAAGTTTCTTTTGTCTGAGTAAAGTCACAGTCCTGACTTAGATAAGTCATCTTGTCTTTCATAGTTACATACTTTGTAGTTGGCTGGCTTTTTAATAATGGGTGTTATTACCCACTTCTCACAATAGTCCTGTGGGGTAGATATATTAGTAATTATCTTCATTTCTTTTGAACAAGGTACTGAGAAAGTAAAATACCTGAATTTCAGTCAGTTAAGATTCTAAATCCTATATTCTTTCTGCTCTGCTACATAGTTGTAAAATTTAAGAAGTTTTTTTTTTTTTTGGTCTTAGGTTTTTAATATGGCTTTTGTTTGTTTCAGACATAATGTGTCTTACTGACTAAATGTTACTTCTTTTTAAGACCTGAAAACCATCTCCTTTATGGTAACCGAGCTCTCTGTTTTCTTCGTATGGGACAGTTTAGGTAAGTCGGTTAAAGTGACCTAATTACTGAATTACTATGTCCAGTACCTATTTTAGGGAAACATTTATCTGTCTTGCAGGTATGCAAGACAACCCCTTTGTCTTTGTCTGAAATAGTTAAGTGGGTAAAAGAAGAGGTTTCATGTGTAATGATTGCAGCCGAGTGCAAGCATTTGTCACACATGATTTTAAGTACTTGACATTAATTCTCAGTCTCACAGCACCTTAGTAGGTGTGTTGTGTCATTCTCCACATTTTGCTCGTGGACAGTGCCTACAGCTAGTGAGTGGTGATGCTGAGATCCAGACACAGATCTGCTGACAACTTCTGCATTTTTGTACTTCTATGATATATTCCGTCCTTTTGCTCTATCTAATCTGCATAGTACTTTTTTGCTGTTTGTTTGCCTCCTTATATAAAATTAAGTAAATCTTTTCATAAGTGAAAGAATGCATAGAAATTTAATGGTATTAATGGAATAGAACCATAATTAATAGAGTTCCTTATATTGAGTTTGAAATTTGCTTTTATTTATGTGTTGAGAAAGACTGAAAAAAAGGTACTCTACTGTGATTTGATTGTCCTTCATTTAAAAAATTTTAGTATATGAATTATAAGTGTTAATATTAAACAATATATATTGTTGTATTCAATCATACCCTGTCTTATTGTAAGCGGGTGGGTCCAAAAATACATCCATACAGAGGAAAATATTCAAAACTCATTGAACTAGGAAACCAAGTTAGAGCCTGGGACCCTCAGAACAAGGCTGTGTGGCCAAGGTCGTACATAGATACTAGTTATACTTCATTTTTGCCTTTGACTTTCTGTTACTTAAAATAAAAAAGGGAAACTTGAAAAGTAATGAAATTCTCATTATTCATAAAGAAACATTTATAGCAATTGTTTGGTTGAAAGTGGTTTCCTCATTTTTAACCTAGAAATTATTACGTGGATCACTAGTAATGTTAACTAAGTGATAGAGAAAAATTCCAAAAACAATGATAGGAAAAACTCTGAAAAATACAGTTTGGAGTTTCACAAATAAGTTTTGTTATGAAGTCATGAAAACTGAGAAATCCTATGCCAGTTGTTCTTAGTGAAAACACTTCCCCGGGGATGTGGGAGAATGGGAGTGGGGGAAGGTGTAGTATCTTCCAAGTATGTAGCATTTAAAAAAGTAACATTTATTGTGTTTCTCTTTTATTATAAACAGAACACATTCTCATGGTAGAAAATTTGGAAAATACAAGAGTTTAAAAAGAAGAAAATAAGTATCACCAGTAATCCAACCACCTTGGAGAATACCGCTGTATTAACGTTATGCAGCTTTTAGATGGCTTAAGCCGTGGATAATCCGAGGCTATCTAGACTAGAGGAATGGATGGGCTTGACACAGTCTTCCATCAATACTACTGTTCTCAACTGGTTCTGACAAGAAATGAGCTACAAATGTCTAGGTTATTGTTTCTGGCTAGGTCCAGAGTTAACAGATAATCTGTTTGAAGGTGAATTTGTAAATGCTTCAAGATCAGATAAATAGGTTTTTGACTTGGTTAGCCTCTTGTCAAAATTGAGGTATCTAACCGAAATCTTGCCAGGCAGAGGGTCATCTACTCTCCAGCTCTGAGAGCTGAGAGGCAAACCAGGATGATTCTGTTCTTAGGAGTATTTGAAAGATAGACACAAGAGGAAGATTTTCCTAAAGCCCTGCCGCAACGGGAGGTGGAAGTAGAATCATAACCTCTAGACTGTGAGGTGGAGGCTGAGATAGAGCAGGGACCTGATCGGGCACCCTGTGGATGGTCTAGCTTGTAATTGAACACATCTGGATTCACTGCAGGCAGGTTAGTGGACTTGAGGGTCACTGGTTTCTATCAGGCAGTTACCAGCATGTATCTGATGCTCCTTTAACATAGAGAACTATGTGCTACACTGGTTTTGCTGATGCCTCTTACCTTCTCACACATTGCTTATCTGATTTTGCTCAATAATATAGAGGTGAGGTTTTCAGGGTCTGTACCTCCTGAGTAGATGATGATACATAGGAATGTGCTGCCACTGGTGGAGCTGTGCCTGGAGACAAGAGTACTCTTGCTCTGAGAAGAACTGCTTTAGCTGGATTACCGAGGTTGTGATGTTGTGAAATTCTCATATCAAGTGGATGCCTTCTAGACTTGTCATGGGAATCTGGCCAAGCAGCTGCAGGGACAGCTGGAGATAAAGGCTCTACCCAGTGACCCTGGGAGACAGCGTAGTCCCTAGTTCTCAAGGCCAGACTTTCTATTTGTTATTAAAAAGCAGACGTCAAACTATAAAAGAACTGAAATGGAAAAAGACCAAGGCTTGAATGAATGCTAAAATGCATAAGTGATTCTGAAATACTTTAATCCTAAAATATTAGAAAATGAAAACATTCAATTTAAAAAAAAGTAACTTTGGCAAGATTATTCTCTAAAAAGGTAAAACTACATACATTGACTCTTGACAGGCTCTGTCCTGAGTACTTTATGCATATTTATTCCTAAAAACCTTCACAACTATGGGGGTAGTTGCTGCTGTCTCTTTCAGATGAGAAAATGGGTACAATGAGGCCCGTCCAGAGTGTCCAGGATGCTTAGGTCGGTGTGGTGCAGACAGAACCTGAGTCCAGTCTCCCTGGATGTGGTCTCAACATCAGTCATTTTGGGAAGGTGATAATAGAATACAGCGGAAATGTGAACGCTGGAGAATCTCTAAAACAAGTGATCCAAATAATCACACATTCATGAGGACCTGCTTATCCTTACGTAACATGCAGATTAAAAACTACAAGTTTCTCTTTCATACCCATCAGATTGGCAAAAACTTAAAACCTTCGTAATATCAAGTATTTGAGAGGATATGGAACAAAGGAAACTTTGATACTCAGCTGGAGAAAGTGTTAATTGGTACAGTCACTGTGGAGAGCAATCTGACAAGGTGAAGATGTGCATACTCTGCAGTCCACGTCTAGGGTCATCCCTTCCCAGCCGTCAGATGTATGCCCAAGAAGACATGTGCAAGCCTTCACGTAGCATTGTTTGTGCGAATAGACATGGAAACAACGTAAATGTCCATCAAGAGTGGCATGGATAAATGGATTGTGGTATATTCATACAAAGACATTTTTAAATAGCACTTAAAAGGAGTGCAATGTTGAGTGTCAAGCAAGTTGCAGAATGATTTGTACAGTGTGATGCCATTTGTATACTGTTTAAAGACATGCAAAATAATGTGCATATTCATATTAATATGAAGTATGAATTTCAAGTGTTTATTCAATGTGGGCATGTATACCAAATGAGTGGCTATCTCTGGGGAGAGAAGGGGGGAAGGGTTTGGACATGGGAGAGGTGGTACAGTGGATGTCAGCTGTAACAAACCTGCAAAAAGAGCTGGAGTGAATATGGCAAAATGTTTATTTCTTGCTATGTTGGTACATGAGTGTTCTTCATGTTAATGTGTTCTCTGAATTGTGTATACTTGAAATCTTTGATAAGAAAGTAAAACAAGTATAATTTAAGCACGTAGAAGGGGAAAAAATACAGCAGTGAAACATCAAGGTCAAAATGAGATGATTTTGGAAGGAGAGAGACACCGAGATGTTATGGTTAGTGGTGCAAGGAAGAAGCCCAGAGGTGAAGGGGTGTGAGCTGGGAAGCAGATGCTCCACCCTTGAAGTGATGAAGGAATCTGTGGTGGTTATAATGTTGAAATAAACAGATTGTCACTCAGAGTGAGACCTTTGAGGAGACATAGGTGAGGCCAAGAGCCAGTATAAGCCCTCTGGGCTGGATGTTGTATGTGTGAAGTAAAGAGCAGGGGCATTGCGCCATTACTTTTCTTCAGGCTGCTGCTACTTCTTCTCCCTTGGAATCCTTGAGGCTTAGGAATGTGTTCCATGAATTCCAGGACTCCGGGATTGGATGAGATTTTATTTTATTCTGGTCTTCTAGAAGCACGCTTTACAATATGCAGTTTGTAACCGTAGGACAAATTAGAGTGATAATTGTGATTGATTCAGTTTCTGTGTAGGAAAAGGACTCAGACGTCTAATTTCGGTGGCCACAAAAAATTATGTAAAGTAGATTTTTGCCTATGCTGTCTCACTCATTTTGTGGAATTTCTATTTGGGAAATTTGACTCCTTCTTGAGGGTATAATGAACATTACTAAAGGGAAATGTATTTGGAGATGGGGGACATGTATCCCTGAATATTCTCATCTGCTTTAAAAAATCCTTAACCTTTTTATATTTCTTTACCTATCTTGTAATTATTCCTTCCCATCAGACCCCAACTATGATTTGTATAGCAGAGAAACTAAATCCTGTTGATTTGTTTTCTGAATTTCTGAGATCAGAGATATAGCAACTTAACCATGCTTCTGTGAGAATTACCCCCTCCCTTGAGTAAGTGAGGCAGAGAATGCACTTTTGTGAGGGGTCCACAGGTTTAGTTTTAGTGTGTGCTGTTTGCGTTATTCCTCATGGTTCTCTCTTAATCACATGGTCTGGTTTTGTTTAGAAGCACTGAATTTGCTCTTGACGAAAACATAATTGCCAGTTGTTTTTTTTGGGGGGGGAGCAGTGTGCTCCCTTTTAAAAAGATGTAACTTTATTTTATATGCACAAGTGTTTTACAGCGTTTATATATGCACCATATGCACATAGTGCCCATGGAGGCCAGAAGAGCGTGTCAGATCTCCTGGAACTGGAGTTGTAGACAGTTGTGAACTGCCCTGTGGATTCTGGGAACTGAAACCAGGCCCTCTGCAAGAACAGCCAGTGCCTTTAACTGCTGAGTTAACTCCATTAACTCCAGCCCCATTACCACTCCCCACCCCATTTTTAAAAAGAAGAAATAGGTGCACATGATAAAATTTTACGCTGGAAAGGATTCACTGGCAGCTCCTGTGTGCTCTTTCGTTTCCTGCTCTCTTCAGATCCTGTTTCTATCATACCTTGTGTCTGTAGACGTACATGCTTATGTCCATTTTATATATCCAAGTATAGGCAATTTGAGATGATTCAGTGAGACACCTTTTAAAAAACACGAGTGGGGAACATACTACACATGCTGTTGTATCATTTGCCTTTTCAAGATTGATTTATGTATTTTATGAATGAGTGCCCTGTCTGCATGTACAACTTCATGTCAGAAGAGGGCACCAGATCCCATTCTAGATAGTTGTGCACCACCATGTGGTTGCTGGGAATTGATCTCAGCACCTCTGGAAGAGCAGCCAGTGCTCTTAACCTCTGAGCCATCTCTGCAGCCCTAACTTGCTTTTTTTTTTTTTTTTTTTTTTTAAATGTTAAGTCTTAGAACTTGTATATCAGTGTGTATCAAGATCTTGTTCTTGTTTGTAGGCAACATTGAGTTGGCTGGATACGCAAGTGATTCATCAGGTTGTATTACTATATGGTTGAATTAGTCTATAGATTACTTATAATTACAAATTATTAGAATGTAGATTATTTTCACTAAAGCTAATTAAATGCAGGTTTTTAATGACTCCTTTTACTTATATTCAGTGTTCAGGTGCTAATGTCTCTGTAGGATAAATTCTTGATAAGCTTCTTTTGCTCTGTTAGATGAAGGAGCATGAAGAGGTTTAAACTTAGGAACTTTGATTTAAAACATTTTAATTCTGTTGGTCGTTGTTAGTTACTGTATTTAGCAGTAGATGAGTGAATTTTGTTTTGTACTTTAATAGTAACATTAAGCTACTTGGGGAATAGTTCATTGTTTCTTTTTTAATTTAGTACAACCTTGAAATTAAAGATTGATAATACAAGGGAAGGATCCTTGAAAGCTAGCAGAGTGCTTGTATACTTCACTGTGTACATACATGTGGTGGTTTGAGGAGGTCAGTCAATAGCATCTCCTTCTTTGCCCTGTCCAGAATCAATTAAGAGATGGGTGTGGAACATATGCTAATTGTGACCAAATACCACCTTCCTTACAATTGTAGACATTGGGACTGGGGGCCTTAAGTCTGATTATTAAATGGTTTATTACTGATTCACTCACAGTCACAGGCAGAACCAAGAAACCAGAGTCTGTGAACTTTAAACCTAGAAAAAAGGTAATCTGATGTTCTGTCTGTGCTAAGATCCCAGAGTAAAGGCTGGAGAGATGGCTCAGCAATTAAGACCACTGGCTATTCCTTCAAAGGATCTAGGTTCAATTCTCAGTGCCACATGGCTAACTCCAATTCCACACACAATTGTCTAACTCCAGTTCCAGGGGATCTGACACCTTCACATCAATGCACATAAAATAAATTATTAAAAAAGATCCCAGAGTAAATAAATAAAAAGAAAAACGATATTATATGTGAAGTATTAAATTGGGGTTTGCCTGTGAAAGTAAACATGCTTTTGTGGTAACTGTAATAAGTCGGAGCATCTGGACTAGGCAGTCCTCAGTAGTTAATAGCAGTTGACATCTCTGTCTTCCCATTGTCACAGGCCCCTGCTCACTTGGCTGCAGTGGTCTGGAGAACAGCACTGTAACCTACCCTCCTCACTTGGCTCCAGTTGTAAGACAGGGCCACGTGCTAGAAGATCTGCTTTTTAACTTCAGTTTGTGCATCACCAAATGCGTTATTACAATATATGCTATTCAAACAAACTGACTTATACTATGGTACCACTGTGTTAATACCGCCCAACCCTGATTCAACAAGTAATACCAATGTTCTAGTTATGGCTGATGCCAGAAATGGGCAGAATAGACAGAGTCCCCGTGTTCTAGCCAGTGAGCCAGCAGTATGGAGCCTGAAGTTGGAAGTGGTGTGTTGTATTCATGGAACTGATAGTGTGCTACATGTCCGCAGTTACAGAAGGGAGAGTAGGTAGTTAGGGTCTAGAATTCGCAGGTTACATAAGGCTGTTGGCTATTAAGCAGGGTGGTAAGATGCCAACGAATTTCAATTGAGTTGAGGCTGTTACCCATGGTTAGTACCTTTAAAAGCTTACCCTGGTTACAGAAAATTACTTTGAAGGAGCTGCAGCAAGGCTGAGGCTGGGGAGGCTGCTGGAGGACTCCAGGCTGGAGGAAGGTAGCAAGAACAGACATGGAAAAGTGGAAAGAGTCATATTCAAAGGCGAAGAATGGCTTAGTGTTAGGACTTAAGGAGGAGACTGTGGTTTGTGTCCTTAGCAGATTTTTGGATTCTGGGCCCACTCACTGGCAGTGGGGGGGTCATTGGAAGAGGAGTAAATTTGTAGGAGGTAGAATCTGACTTTATATGTAAAATTGGATATTAAAAAACTGTGTGTGTGTCCTCACACATACATTTATAAATATACACTGAATACACACACATATACTGAGTGAAAATGCCTGGGAAACATCCAAGTTGGAATATTGTATGGAGGTGAATTACGTGGGTCTGGAACTAAAAAGAGTAGATGACCTGTTTAGGGTAGATGACCAAGAAGCTTGAAGTTGGAGATGTAGTTGATATTGCTTAGGAAAGTAGGTTTCACCCTTACCTGGAGATTGGAATTATTGAAACTTTGAACCCAGACATTCTAGTTTAAGTGATCTAGGGTAAGCTTGCAGAATGGGCTTTTTGAAGCTTCCCCAGTAATGTTAGTGTGTAAGCAAGACTGAGACAACCTTGAAGTCCTTTAGGAGAGCACAGGCTAAGATAAAAGAGGAACCAAGTGGAACCTCAAAAATATCTATTAGAGAAGGGCGAAATCTGGCCTGGAGACTACTTACAAATATCCAGAAAGGCAAGAAGTAGTTGTGTGGGAAGAAGTGAGAGAACATTGTCTGGCTGCCAGGATGCGTGAGAGTATTTGGATTTAGCAATATGGGCTCTATTCCGTAACCAGAAGAGCTGTCAGTGGAAGGCTTTGAGCAGAAGGTGGTTGATGTGAGCTGAGAACTGTAAGGATGCAATAGGTGTAGACAACTTAAAAATGTTTGGGGGAAGACATTTGGTGCCTTAAGGCTGTTTTTGGTCTAGGTAACAGATTGAACTGGCTTAAATGGTAAAGAAATGTAATTCCCAGGTTCCAGAAGAAGGTGGCTCTAAGGTGTGTGTGATGGCTCAGCACTATCATCTAAGACCCAGATTTTCAGCCTGAATGACTTGGTCAGAAAGCTGCCACTCCATCCCTGTGGTGGCAGGGTGACTCCTGTGACTTTGCTGTCAGGCCAGCTATTGCATTCTCCAGCAGAAGAAAAAGCCAGGTTTGTTGTGACCTTTTCAAAAGGATCTTAGTACACATCCTAGGGAATATGTTTCTCACAAGGGAATAGACTGAATTCTCGGAAGTCAGACAATTTGAAACAACACCCAGATCTCAACAGTACCCGGGCACCCCTTGTTCTTCCTTCCAATCACTGTCCACCTCTCTTCCCAGAATATTTTCCTACACTTCCATTGGGTAGTTTTATGCACTGTAAATGGGATCATGTATGTGCTCTTCTGTGTTTGGCTCTTATCACTGTTTTGGGGGTCCATGTTATTGTATGTACTTGTATTCACCTATTGCATGAATATACCATAGTTTATCCATTGTATCATTGATGGGCATTTTGGTAAGTTTCTAGTCTTTGGCTGTTAGTGGTATCAGTTTCTACTAAATGTGCAATCAAAGACAGAGGGCATGCTTATATTCAGCTATAGTTCATAGCTTCCTATGATGGTATTAATTTGTGTCTTCCATTTTAGACATGGTGGGTATGGAGTGATATAAGTCTAGTGTTAGTCTGCATTTCTGTAAATTGGTTAAGGATACTTGAGTATTTTTTCATATGCTAATTGCCTATTTGGGTGTCCTCTTTTGTGAAGTGCCTTGTTGGTCTTTTGTTATTCCCCCCACGCCCAGGGGATGTCTGCCTTTGTTCGTTTGTTTGTTTTTGTTTTTTTGAGACAGGGTTTCTCTGTAGTTTTGGTGCCTGTCCTGGATCTCCTCTGTAAACCAGGCTGGCCTCAAGCTCACAGAGATCCTCCTGGCTCTGCCTCCCGAGTGCTGGGATTAAGGGCGTGTGCCACCGCCACCTAGCTGAATGCCTGTCTTTGTGGCACTTGTTTTGTGGTCTGGATGTGAGTCACTGAGACACAGTATTGCAAGTGTCCCCCACTCTCAGTGGCTTGCCCTCCAGTACTTGCTGTTAGGTTTCTTTCCTCCAAAAGCTGTTAATTCTAGGGATGGTGGCATGGTTCAGTGAGTGGCATTTGCCACCAAGCTGGAAAATCTAAGTTTGGTCCCAGGTTGCACATGGTAACTGATTCCTATAAGTTGTCGCCTGACCTCCACACTCAACCTCCCCTATGCAACACATACACAGAAGCTATTAATTTTAGTATAATGCAATTTATCAGTTTCTTCCTTTATGGTAAGCACTTTTTGTGTTGTATTTATAATCTGTGTCTGCTATAAAGCCACCAGAGTGTTCTATGTTTCCTCTAAAAATTTGGCTTTTTTTTTTTTTTTTTTTTTTTTAAGATTAACACTGCTGTTTGGATTCACAGCCTCCTGAGCTTGGTTTTGCTGTTAAGCGTGAGGGGTGTTTGGCATGTGTGAGTGTCTAAGTGGTTTTAGCGCCATCTATTAAGAGTATTTGCCCCATGCACTGTGCTCTTACTTGTTATGAGCCAGTTTGTGTAGAGTCTCATGCCCATTCCTCCATCCTTTTCCGTTGATCTGGTTGTCTGTCTTTAGGAGGTTTTGTTATTTTGTGTTTTCTTCTTTAATATTTTAGTATATACCTTTAGTAGGTATTAATTTGATGGTATGCTACCTCAGTTCTTTTTTTTTAATTTTTGAAGTATAGTGAATTGATGTGTGTGACTATGAGATGATGAACCAGTGAATTCGTACTGGACATTTAAACTAGGGAAGTGAAAATAGACAGAGTTGGACACTGAGAAGGGATGTGTAAACTTACAGGAAAGAGTAGGATGTCTGAACTAGTGCTTTATGCGTTTGGGCATTTTTGAAAGGTGCTGAGTTCCTACATGGATGTGGTGAGGACTTGAGAAACAAGCTGTTGGGGGGTGTCCTTAAAGACAGAGATACTAGGAGACAGAATAAAGTGTGGATCTTTAGTGCCTGACAGTTTCTAATTTAGTATGTACCTCAGCGGAGCAGCTAGATCAGAGTCACCATCCCCCTTCTCCAGCGGAGAGAGTAGGCTCAGAGCCAGTGCCCTCCTACAGGCTCCAGTAGAAGCCGAGGTCTAATTACACCTAACTGGGCATGCATGGTCTAGAGCAGCTGTTCTCAACCCTTTGTGGTCAAATGACCCTTTCACAGGGGTCACTTAAGACCATCAGAAAACACATATATTTACATTCCATTTATAACAGTAGCAAAACTACAGTTATAAAGTAGCAACGAAAGAAATTTTATGGTTGGGGGCTCACCACAATATGAGGGGTTGCAGTATTAGGAAGTTTGAGAAACCACTGTTCTAGAATCTATGCTCTGTTCAGTGTAGCTTATCTGACATGTGGGGAAGGCTGGGGAGCTACCTCCTTGAGAAGCAGAAGTTTTGTTAAAAGACAGAAATAGTATAGAAAATCATGTGAGTAATGAGTCAAACGTAGATGTTGGAGAAACACCTAAGGAACGCTCTGGAAATACTAACCTAATCCTTGGCACTTGTGATGGGGTCAGGTGACTCCTCCCCTTTGTTTTATTTTCCTGCGTTTTCTAACTTTACCACAGTGCACATTTATTATGTGGATTAACATTTTTTGACTGGATTATATTCATGGAAAATTCACAGCATAAAATGGATACATGCTATATAGTACTTTTACAGTAAAATAATGGAATGTTTAAATACTTTGTTTCTTGTTTTTCTTTTTAGAAATGCACTTAGCGATGGAAAGAGGGCCATTGTTTTGAAGAACACCTGGCCAAAGGTAGGCGTCTTCTGTACTGTACAGTGAGCAAGCCCTGGAACCTTGCCCTTGTGTGGAAACCGGTCTGTGGCATAGCGTCTCTGTACATAAAAATGCTAGGTGACCTTCTAGAGAGCTCAGGGACAGGAAATGGGTTCGTGAGTTCACTGTAAGTTCAGGGCTTGGCTGTGATAGACGGTGAGCAATAAAGCACATCCATCCTAGCAAGTCCAAAGCCCTTGCTTTAGTGGAAGAGAGGGAATGATGGGTTGGAGGGGAGAGAAGGAGGGAATCAGAGGGAGAATGAAGGAGAGACTCCTTTTTTTTTTTTTTTTTTTTGCCTTGGGTTTAGAAAGATATTCCAAAGCTCCTCCCAAGTTTTAATTCTACTTTTATTTAGGCACAACAGTGTACAAGTATTCCCTCTCACCCCCAACGCCAAGTTTTCTTAAGTAACACAGCGCACAAAAAGCAACAGCAGAAAACTTTGTTATACACAAGTTTGTCAAGACATGAATGTACTAAGTGGCTAGGATGAGATCACTTGTTACATAGCTCTCATATATAACTGATAGGATTTAGATACTGAATATGCAGAGTACTCTTAGAGGAAGTAAGAAACCTGAAAAGAAGGTGGACCATGAAAATGAGTAAGCTTTCACAGAAAACTTACCCCGAATGGCCAATAGAAATGAGAAACCAAGGACTGGAGAGATGTCTGTCGTTAGGAGAGCTAGCTAGTCTAGCAGAGGCTGGAATTCAGTTTCCTACACCCAAATCAGGTGCTCACAACTGCCTTTAACTCCAGCTCCACAGGATCTCATACCTTCTTCTGGCCTCCCAGGAACCCCACATATATGCACACACAAACACATACATATAAAAACATTAAAAATATAAGTAAATCTTTTTAAAAATGAGGAACTTTGCTATGTTTCTAATAAAGTTATAAGGGATAAAAATAGGGAAAAACCCAAATGAAACAGAGTAGAGGACCCAAGGAACACAGACCCACATAGCCACCAGCAAGTAAGGTGATGTGATGGTGTTTACGTGAGACTGAGGGTCCCGAATGATGTACTCATTGGGTAGTAATAACAGGAATCCAGCTAACTGGTAGGAATGTGACTTGCTTATAACTTACCTGGGAAGAAGTAGGATGTCCACAGCCCATGATTACTGTGTTCTGTGTGCACTTGATCCCGTATGTATGTCCCCTAGAGTAGGATGTCCATAGCCCATAGTTACTGTGTTCTGTGTGCACTTGATCCTGTGTGTTCCCTAAGTTACTTGATTTCATGTGCATGCACCCTAGACATTTTTTGCATATCTACACATGGTAAAATGTACAAAATCATTGAAGCATTTTTATTTTCAGTTCTTATTTTATACTGATTAATTAATTGATTGGCTGATTGTGGTAGTGATGATTGAACCTACAGACTCAAATACTGACAATAACCTTCCCACTGAGTTCTATCCCCACTCAGCTTTCTTTTTCCCTTCTTGAGACAATGGTTTCATTACCTTGTCCTGGCTGTCCTTGAACTCACTTTGGTCCAGGCCGTGAACATGTCACCTTCCCACCTTTCTCCTGAGTAGCAGAGATTATTGGTCTCTGCCAGAAGGCCTGTCTTACAGCATTGTTCTTTCCTGATTGTCTAGTGGTAAAGTAGTAGATGAATGTTGTATTTTCACTTGATGCAAGTTGTTACTTTGGTTCTGATGTCCTCACATCTTGAACACCCTTACTTTCCCTCCTCAGTCTGGCTGCTCTTTCCCTGAGTCACTCTGTTGACTTTGGCCTCCTCACTTTCCCTCAGATGGGCAGGACTCATCCCTTGTTTCTTCAGCGTTGACCAGCTGTTTTATTGCTGGTCATCCTTCACTTACGTCCCTTAGTCAGCTGTTCCTGATCATGTCAAAATGCCAATCCTGTCTCTTCTCTGCTTCCTTTCTCCCCTTTTGAGCATTTTAAAGAACATACTATGTGTCTAGTTAAGTACTGTTCTAAGGCAAAGGTTCTGTGGTTTGCTCTGGAATCCGAACTGTCTTGACACTGGAGTTAAGTTGTAGGACAGCAGTGACAGCTCGACAACAAAAGAACCTCCAGCACACAGCGCCACGTAGTCACAGCTGCCTGGAGTGACATGAGCAGGGGCTTGAGTACTGTTGCTGGCTTAGTGAATAATCATCAAGTACTAAATTGTGTTGGAGATAGGTTGGCTGACTTACCAACACTTAAGGATTTTAAAAACAGAATTAAACAAAAAGAGTCAGTAAAAGCAAGCATAACATAGGTTAGGAGACTACTTACTCTTGATGGTCTTTGCTTCCAGGTAGGAGAGGGAAAGGAAGTTAGCAAGTTACCAAGGAGATTGTAGTCATGTCTGTAGTTTTATAGAAAGAATCTGAAACACATGTAACTGTTAAAGCACAATTCTCTGTGCTCTGTCTGTCTTTATTATTTATTTTAGTGAGGTTTTAGGGCAGCTGAGGTGGACCATCAGGTAAAAAAAAGCACTTGCCATGCAATCCTGATGACTGACTCCTGAAAGTATGTCCACTGGTTTCCACATGTGCGCTGTGGCATGTATGGATATGTGTACACACAAAGACATGTGAGCACACACACCTCATAGTATGTGTTCCAGATAAGACATTGTTTGGGGCTAGATTCAGCACTAGCTGATGCTTGTGTAGAGGTGTTCAGTGTCTTGCTATTTTCATAGTGAGTCAGTCTTTTGCTTGAAGTAGAATCTTTGTTGATCATTGAAACTTGTATTTGATGAGTATTTAATAATTGTAAAATAAGTGATAGAATTCTTAGTAATAAAACCCAGAACATAGCCGGGCGGTGGTGGCACACGCCTGTAATCCCAGCACTCGAGAGGCAGAGGCAGGTGGATCTCTGTGAGTTCAAGGCCAGCCTGGTCTACAAAGCGAGTTCCAGGACAGCCTCCAAAGCTACAGAGAAACCCTGTCTCGAAAAACCAAAAACAAACAAACAAAAACCCAGATCATATTAGTTTTCCAAAGATCCTTTGTAAATTTTTTATGAGTATTAAAACTTACTTTAAAAAAAAATTTTTTTTTAATGCTCCCTTATCTATGAAGTCCCAAGGAAGACCTTCTGGAATTCTCTTTCTAGACTCCTGTTCTGTTCTTCTCATTGCTTCCACCCTGTCTCCCAGATCTTCCTCCTGAGCTGAGGTGTAGGAACTCTGTTGAGAAAGTTGGAGCAGTCTTAGGCTTGCATGTTCCTCATCTCTCTTGGATCATTCTGTTCTGTTGCCCACATTCAGTGTTTCTGTTTTTGTTTTTGTAAGGCACGATTTCTTTTTGTCTCATGTTATTTCATCTTAGCTGAAAGTGTAGAGTCTAGGCTCCTTGATTTTACAGACTTTTGCCATGCAGTGAGAGCCTTCAAACCAGCAGCTGTTGTCCAGGGAAGACGAGCTCCCCTCAGTTACCTATGCAGTTAACCTGAGGTGCACCCTGAGGTAGTGGTGATTGGATTATGTGCATGCCTGCCTGTAGATCACTCCCACTTTCACTCAGCTGTATTGCCAGGGTAGGATACTAGGCTTGATGGTTCTGCCAAACAGAAGAGCTAGAAATGATGGCTTCTAGTGGAAGGGATGGGAGATAGGCCAGCATTGGGGGGTGTCATAGATAACCAGAGTTCAGAGGTAATCGGTTTCAAAAAAGAGATAATTTTAATTTAATCTTAACTCAGACAACCTCAGCAAAAAGATCTGAGAAAATCCTTGTCAGTCATTAGGAGTTGCACTGAATTTTATAGGAGTACAGGAAAAGGACCCAATAGAGGGCGAGAATATTGGGGTGGCAGGGGAATGAAGAGAAGTAGTCACTGAGAGTTTCTGGCCTGTCGTTTCTGTGTTGGCCGTTTTCTTCTTTCAAGCACTTATCCACACACTGAAGTTGATCAGTGTCTAGAGGTAGGATTTTGACCTTGTGTAGTGTATCTGAAGGATCTCAGCTGTCAGGAAATAGAGCACTCACCCTTAGGGACAAGTGTTGTTTAATGAGGCGCCGTGTGAATCAGTATCACTGACCTAAGACTAGACAGTCTGCTAACACTTCTGTAGAACTCACAGACAGACCCCAAAGACACAGCACAGAATCTGCAGACACACACACCGCTGACTTCTATTCATGAAACTTACGGTTTTTAAAGGAACACTTTCTTTTTGGATTGTGTTTTCTTTTGGAGTCTTGTTAAAAAGAATGTTCTCTGTAAGATAAATTGTAAATAAGGAGTTCTGGACCAGTATCATGAGTCAGGCTCTGTGCTTTGTGTGTGTGACATGCTGCAGATTCCAGCCTCATTGGTTGCTAATTATCCTCTGGTAGATTTGTTCCTAAAATAGGAGTTCGGTGTGTGGGTAGTTCAGAGAGGGCATTAGTTCTGTTAGCTTTCTAGAGTCAAAAGCTAATGTTTAGAGCCAGAAAGGGTTTTTAAATTTTGTAACAACTAAATCCTTAACATTGGAATTAAGAGTAAATAAAAGCAGAGCCTTTCAGACTTCTTTTGTGTCTGGAAACTGTATCTGGAGGTAAAACACAGCTGCCCAGAGGGAGGCAGTGCTGAGAGGTCGCCCGCTGCAGTTCTCACTGGTCTCTGCCCTGGGAAGTATGGGTGGTAGCAGAGGTGCTAGTGGGTCCTCCAGTTCCTGGGACCTTTGACTCCAAAGTGCAGGGATGTCATGACTTAGAGACTTACTGCATTCAAATATTTGGAAAAAATTAAGTTGTTTACCTAAAACTAATGACTTCATTTAGCTAAATAATTATTTTGTTCCTTAATAGTAAAGTATATCAAAAGTTAAATTATTTTCTAGGGGTTCAAAAACTCTTAAAATACTGGTTTTTAGGTTATTTATTAAAATTACTTGCTTATTTGTAACTTTTTACTTATTATTTCCTGGGATTTTAGTATTTTAATTTATTTTTCGTTGATAGGCCTAAAGTAATCCATTTCAACCAGAAAATATTTTTCCTTATCTATCTTCTTTAACCTAAGCATATTTTTTGAGAAAAAATTAAATTTATCTTTTTGGAACAGGGTCATTATCGTTATTGTGATGCTCTTTCTATGCTGGGGGAATATGACTGGGCCCTGCAAGCAAACATAAAAGCTCAGAAACTCTGTAGAAATGACCCTGAGGGAATCAAGGATCTAATTCAGCAGCATGTAAAGTTACAAAAACAAATAGAAGACCTGCAAGGTATTTCACCTAAGATTCTTTTGGTTACAGTCGAATTCCCTTTAAAACTTTTGAAAATGGATTTCTTGGATTAATGGAGGACCGTACCAATTCTCAATGGTTTGTACTTCTGTTATGCTGTCTTGGTGAAGTCGCCCAAGTACTCTGTCTCTGTGTAGAATTATGATAGTGTTGTGTTCAGCTAGGTGATTGAAAGTGATTTCTTTATTTGAAACCGAGTAATCGAGTTTTTATTTGTTCTTTAGAAAAATACCCCTTCCTGCACTTTCTGATAACTTTTTAAATTTGTTTTTTTAAATTAATTTCCTAAGAAAAGGCCCTTAGTATTGTTTGATGTTTTTGCACCAGCTTTGCAACTAATTATATATATATATATATTATATAGCATGTTGAACATCTGTCATTCTCTATCTATCATCTATGTCATCTATCATCTATCTGTATCTATCAACCTATCTGTCTATCATCCATCCATCCGTCCATCTCAGAAATCGACTGTGCAGATTAGGAAATTCGAGCTCTCATTCACAGTTATTCATTTCTGTCCTTGTTTTCTTCCGTCACTCATTTTTCTTTCTCTGATACTTAAAATTCCTATGTTCACTTTCAGCATATAGATCTTTCTTCTGTTATTTTTTTCTTTGGGTTTTTAGTGTCTGTATAGTCGAGCTGAGCAGTTCTGTTTGTCCAGCGTGATGTGATTCTAAGATTGTGAGCTCCTTGCAGACAGGTACTACCTGGTTCACATTTATGTGTTGCTAGCATCGTATTAGTGATCGTATATAATGGGCTATCTGACAAGATCGTGAAGTTTGTTGACACCTTGAAGTTAGAAGCATCTAGAATTGTAAAGTTTCAGCTTTCAAACTTCAATGTTTTCAACTATCAGCTTAAAAGAAACACTGAAGTATTTTTAAAGTCTCTGCTGCCAGTCCATTGATTACTGTGTGTGTGGTTGGCTTTTATAGGTCGGACATCAAGTAGGAATCCAATTAAAGCTTTTTATGAAAGCAGGTGAGTTAATATCAGGTTAGTGGCTGCTACTTGGAAAGGCTTTTCCCATGAATTTAAGAATCACTGCCAGTTTAAAAGCTAATAGCAACTTTTATATGTGGCTGGGAATCAAACCCAGGGCCTTATACATGCTAGGCAGGTGCTCTACCACTTAGCTATATACTCATTCCCATAGTGGCAACTTTTAATTAGAGATGAAAGAGACGCTTGTTTTGTATGTTTGAGGGGTGTGTGTGTGTGTTTGTGCGCAATTGTATTCCTGTCTTAAAACAGGTGACTTGGGAGTTCATTATTCTGCTATTTTTCTGGACCTTTTGAATATATTTAGCCTATACCTGTGGGAAAAAATAAAATGAGATTTTAATGTTTCCTGGCTTGAATGGGGACCAGTGTGGCCATGTGGGTCCTGGCCAAGGAGCACTGGGATGGAGTGTGTGCCTGTCGCTTCCCAGTGTCTTTCGAAGGCTGAAGACAGACTGACTGTGGTTATAGGTAAAGACAGTAGCCAGAGGTCTACATTTTGTCATTGGCAATTTAAAATAGATTGGGGAAGGGAAAGAATATGATCAAAATATACTGTATGAAAATTTAAAAATACTAAGAAATGTAATAAAAACTAAAGTAGATGAAGCTTTTTCTAAGGCTTGTTTAGATACATTGGATGTCGAAGCTTGTTAAAACAGCAAGGTTTAGTACCTTACTATTAGAATAAGAACTGCTTAGTTATATTGGCTCAATTTCAGATTGAAAGTACTGTTGATGTGTAAAGCCCGTCTTAGCAGTGGGGATCTTTCCAGAATGTGATACTTGGCTTTTGAGAAACAAGGGCTGTGTTGCTACAGCTTGTTTGAAGAACCACTTCAGATATGTGTCAACTTAGGAATGACATGATGGTTCGATGTTATTTATCGCCCCCAGGGCTTACATACCTAGAAATTCATCAGCACCTGCTTTTAGAACATCACTTAACTTTGTGGAAACAGACAGAGGTTTCAGAAAAACTAAGTACAGAATGGCAGATGGTGGCAATCAAAATCTACAGGTAAGCTTAGCTAAAATCTCCGATTATTTCAGGTATGAACAGCCTGACTTTTTACAGTGATGCTTTGCTGGTAGATGCTTTGCTGCCCTTTTCTCTATTACTATCCAAAAAATGATTGGCTCACATCAGGCAACCTGGCCATCTCATCCAGCTGCATAAAGATAATGTTCAAATGTCACATGATTTACCTTGAAACCATAGTTGTGTGTCTTAAAAATATTTTTCAAGTACTATTTGGTCACTTAGTTTGCCTGTGTGCTCTCCATTTCTGTCTCTCAGCAGTCTCTTGGGAATGAATGACAGTAGAGTCTGGTAGCTGAGTCTTCCCTGCTCGCCCTTCACAGTGACTTAGGTTTCTTCTGTTCTTTCCTTTTCTCTTGTATGCACTGTATTTGGTTACTGGTGTTCTGCCGACCCACCACCCAGCGGTTGCTCGGGCTCTCTTTGGTTACCCTTGGCAGCCATGATCCCAGCCTTTAACTCTGCTGTGTTCAGCAAGTGTCGTAGTCTAAGGTTTTTCTGACACCACAGGCCTCTAGCCTGCCTCTGTCATCAGATGTCTTGGAGTATACTAAAAGCTGAATTCATATTTACATTTTGCTTCCAGATTTGAAGAAGGGAATGGAGGGGGCGGTGATTGAATGATAGGTAGAGAAGGGAATTTTTCCAAATACCATATTGTCATTCTGTGGATAATACAGAAAAGACTTCATTCAGTTAGAAGGAAAAGCGAACAGGCATTGCTCAACAATTTATATATCAGGCATCACACTAAGCATCAGAAAGAAGATTGTTATTCAAGACTTTGTCATTTATCTTGATTTCTTATTTTTAGTCATCATGATGTTTGCTTGTTTATGCATTTAGGCTTCATAACCAGCTCTGTATTTTAGGTGCTTGAGTGAATCCTATTATATTCTAGTTTAAATTCTGTTTCTTACGTGATTGCTGACGCTTTGGCTATATTGCTGTTAAAATCTCACTAGTTTTATTTTCATGGGCAGGTGGCAGATGAGGCTTTGAAGGGCGATGATTGTGACTGTCATCCTGAATTTCTGCCACCTCCAAGTGAGTAGTCTCTGACTCGTTGTTGCCACCAAACCTCTGTGCTTGAAGGGTCGCGCAAGCCGCACTTGGCTGTGCACTTGTTCTCTACACAACAAGACTTCAGTAGCTTTTAATTCTGAAAGTAGTGACCAGTGCTGTCAGTCACCTTTTGTCACCGTAGTGACATGCCTGACACAGGTTAGCTGTGCAGTAAGAGAGGTCTGTTGGGCTCAGGATTCTGAAGGGTGGTCATAAAGCATGCTGCCTGTGGGGCTCCGTTCTGCTGAGGGCTGCTGATGGCGATGACCAGAAGTGTGTCTACAAGCAAACTGCTCGTGTCTCAGTCCAGGAAGCAGTGAGAAGGGAGGCGAGGCTGAAGCCCCATAGCATCTCTAGGAAGTGACCAGCTGTGACGGAAAGGCCTTTCCGTTGGCCCCACTTCCATAAAGCCTTCACAGCATTCCCATCCTGCCACCCTGGGAACTTGAAACTAAACTGTGGCAGTTTGTTTCAAGAAAGTGGGGACTGGAGAGAAGACTCAGCAGTTAAGAGCTCTTGATGCTCTTGTAGAGGACTCAGATCTGGTTCCTGACACCCATTGGTAGCTTCAGTTCCAGGGGCTCAGACACCTTTTCTGACCTTGGTCAGGTACTAGGTACTCAGGTGTTGTATGTACATACATGCAGGCGAAACACTCATATGCATGAAATAAATCTTTATAAAAGGAAAGACAACATTGAGGTCTAGGAAGACGGTTCAGTTGGTATACCGGGTTCACTAGAGGAGCAAAATGGAGTTGGGTGAATATATGCCAATGGGATTTATTATTACATTGAGTTACATGATGTGGTCTGGATATTCCAGTGTCTGTCTTCACGCTGGAGAGGCTAAGAACACAGTAACCTTCAGTCCTCAAGACTGGAGGCCTCAGCAGTCCCAGTCTGCAGCTGGAGGCCTGAAGATTCCTGGAAGCCACTGGTCTTCGGTGGACCTTGGATTGATGAAGATGCTGCGTCTAATGTTAGTGAACAGTTACTAGTATTAGCAGCAGCGGTGGTGACAACAGGGTAGATGAAGTTGCCAGTGTGACAGGAAGGAACGTGAAGGCAAGCAGATCTCCCTAGACTTCTTTTTCTGGCTGCCTTTGGAAGGTGCTGCCACAGTTAGGGTGGGTCTTCTCACTGATAAGAATATCCTTTACAAGTGCTCCTAATAACTCGTCTAGTTGCTGACTCCAGATCCAGTCAGGTGACAGTCAGGATTATCAGTCACAGTTGGTAAGGAGATGGTCTAATCTGCATAAGGGCCTGAGTGTGATCCCCAGCACCTAAGAGCCAGGAGTAGTGCACATGCCTGTAACACTACACTGGGAGGCAGAGGCCGGATGTCTTCAGATCACTGGCTAGCCAGTTTAACTGAATGTAAGGTCCAGGGTCAGTGAGAGACCTTGACTCAGAAAATGATGGAGTATGGTTGAGGAGGACACCCAGAATTGACTGCTGGCCTCCACACACAGGAGCATGAACACACCTACAAATGAAAAGACATTGCACATTTCAAATTAATTCTGGCTTTTCATATTTTTAATAAGTTTACTTTTGTAAATCCAATAAAAGTAATATAAAGATAAAGCACATTGCTCTTCCTTGTCTCCCTTAATTTCCTTTAGGCCATTGTTTCTCATTATTGAGAGTTTTCACTATTATCTCCTCTAACAACAGGAATCCTTTGTAAGTATTTTTCCCTTAAGTGGCCTCCCTCATAAAATTTAACACCACAGGAATTGCTTTTGATTTTTGAGACAGGGTCTCAGTCTGTAGCCAAGGTTGGCCTCACCCTTTCACACGCTAGGATTATGGGAGTGAGACCCCACGCCAGGCTTGCATCTGTATTTATTAATTTTTTAAAATTGTTTTTCAAGACAGGGTTTCTTTGTAGCCCAAGCTGCCCTAGAACTCTCTATATAGACCAGGCTGGCCTTGAACTCAGAGAGATAACCTGCCTCTGCCTCCTAGTGCTGGGATTAAAGGTATGAGCCACCAACACCCAGCTTGGATCTGACTTTTATATATAAAAAATACTGTTTGTTGTTCTTGTATCAGAAAATCTAATTTTGACTCTGTTTAGGGGTGATTTTACCCTGTTGAGAAAAGAGGTTTTTCCGTTTGGAGTACTGTAACAATAATTCCACAAACTCGGTAGTTTATTTCTGCAGGCTGAGAAATCCACTCTCCTGTACCTAGCAGATTCAGTGTCTAATGAAGCTCTTGTCATGGTTCATAGATGGCTGTGTCCTTTTGTGTGCTCACATGGTGGAGGCTGAGGCATCTATCCAGGGCCACCTAAAAAGGTGTGAAGCCATTCGTGATCTGATCACCTCCCTTGAAGGTTCTGCATTCTAACGTGAAGTTTTCAACACTTGACTTGCACGGAGCAGGGCATGCAGGCCATACCTGTGCTTAGTTTAGTTGTGTGCATTAATTATGTGTGCTTGTCTGTGGATGAGATGTGAGTGTGCGTGCATCATGTGTTTCTGGGTCTCCTCCTGTATTGTATTTTGATGAAAAGCTTTCTAAGGTGGGTTTGTGTCCATCTCTGCCTTTTACACCCGAGTCTAAGGAAATACAGATTCTCTTGATGGTTGAAGGTTGTCTCACACCAGTTACGTACCTCATGCTTTCATGCGTAGTGTCCCTCCTTTCAAGGTTGATGAGATGGGGCTGCTGGCCTTGCAGTAGTGACACCACAGCATTCTCTTCTCTCTTCCCTGTTTGTTGCTTTTCTTTTCAGTGGTTTGGCTTCTGTCAGCCATTCTGTCTTCCCTGCCTGCAGTTCCATCTTCTCTCGGCTCCATTTCCACGTACTTGGTCACGTAGTGCTGGGGAGTACCCATGTGGTTAACATGCTAACCTTCAGAGCGTTGCAAGTTCAGACAGTGGTCTTACCCAGTGGAGCCGGCCGGCAGCATGTGAAATAGCCATAAGGATAGTACTTTAAAGCTTTTAAACAGTTACTGTCAGATAGCACATGCAAATAATTTAAATCTTGTCCATCCATCAGCATTTATATTCAGGCAAAGAACTTGAGGTCCCAGAGTTAGTTTCGTAGCTTTGTCCATGCCCACACAGCAGAAGTCAAGTTCCCAGGACCCATGTGGTAGTTCATAACCATTGGTAACTCCAGTTCTAGGAGCTGCAATATCCCCTGCTGACTGCCACTGGCACCTGGCACACATGCTGCATACACATGCAGGCAGAACACTCCTACACATAAAATAAAAATAAACAATTCTGACCATTAAAAAAAAAAATCAAACCAGAATTCTGCTTTTTCAGAAGCTTTTGTGTTTGAGGACATCAAGGCTCTGTTCTCTTTATCTGACGTGCCTGTTACTATCTCCCCGGCCTTCTATCACATACACCCCGTCCCTCTTCTTCTATCACATACACCCCGTCCATCCCTCATCTTCTATCACATGCTCCCTGTCCCTCTTGCAATACTCACTCCCTAACATAGCTTTGAGGATGTCATTCTCCTGACTTTCAAAGAGGCCATAACTTCCTTCTCCTGCCAGTGGAGTAAAGACTGGGCTTACAGAGCTGGGGTCTACAGGGAAGGTCTGTAACTTGTCCCCTAATATCTGCCTTTGTAGCTGATTTTTGCCCTTCCATGCTCGGGAGTTCTTTGGGTAACATTTACCTAGTATTTCTGAAATGGATGCCCATCTTGGGTTGAGTAGTTGTTCTCTAGTTTGCTTGTTCTTGGAAACCAAACAGCCTTTCCAAAATATTCTGGCTAAAGTGGTTATTCTCCCTTCTGTGAATTAGAGAGAAGTTACTGACTATGGAATTAATATATCAGTAACTTAGCGTCTTTTTTTTTCCTTTTGGTAATGATTTGTTACTAAAATGACTTGTGTTCCTTCCGGTCTAGCTTAAACTGCCCGAGAGCAGGAATTGTTGTTGCCTATGTCTCTGTCTGCCTAGACCCAGACAATGACTGTCAATTCTGATGGATTCTTACAGCCACACACCATCACTAGCTTGTCTTGAGTTATTGAAGTTGCATTCACAGACACTGTTGCTTCTTTGACTTTCTTATTCAAGTTTACATTTTTGTTGTAGTTTTATTTTTTGTTGGTTTTCTGCAATCCAGTTAACATGCACTTTATTTTTACTCCTAGTCTTGGAGGTTCTGTGTACAGGTTTCAGGAACAAATACTTTTATGTTCACAGGTCAGCCTCCAAAACATAAAGGAAAACAAAAATCACGAAACAATGAATCACAAAAGCCCAGGTTTGTTTCTTCTCTAATTTTATAGGGATTTTAATGGCGACCACATTGGTTATAATTCGGAGCGGAATCAGCATGTTGATAATATTTCTGTTCAGTAACTTGGGTCATTATCTGTTTACTCAATATTTGAAGTGAGTGTCAGTTAATATACTTTTTTCTTTATGTAAATAGAACTGTTTTATTTTTGACAATGTTTTACAGTACATGCTTTTTTTCTCCTTCAGTTATAATTCACAAGTGACTTTACCAGATTTGAAAAACATTTTGGAGAAACAGTTTTCAAAGTCTTCTAGAGCTGCACACCAGGTAATGAGAAGGCTTTTTCTGTAGAAAGAGCAAATTGTTTCCCAAAGACTTAATAACAATGCTAAGTTCAAATATTTCTTAAGTATTTAATAAGATTTAATTGCTTGCAGTTTCATTTTGCCTACTGTGAAATTATTAGAGCCCACTTTTCTTTTGAATTATTTAACATGAGTCAGATAAATGTGATATATAAACAAAGTAAACTTCATAGAGAAATTCGGTTATATAGTGATGAAAATGACATATTAACATGACTGAGAATATTTTCCTAAATGTGGGTTAGTTAAAAATTCTGTTATTTTAGATCTTCATCACTAATCTTATAAATGACTGAAACAAATTTCTAATTGTTTAGAACTTTCATCTAACAGATTTTAGTTATGTGTTAACTGATTTTGACTAAGTCTACAAAACATGGAGGACTTGAAACAGACAACAGCTTTTGAAGATACAGAAATTACTTAGGCATACCCCAAATCACTGAGAGCCCAGATTGCTCTTTTAACATGCTTGTGTTAGAGCCTATGCTAAGACAGTCGGGTCTGTGGTAAGAAGGTTCAGCCTATTCATCGGGCTTGTCCAGTCCAGAGAATCCAAGTTGGGGGAGTGTATTGAGGGAATAATTTCCAACAAAACTGTCTTGCTCTATTGATCCGTTTTCTTAAGTAACAACACATTTAAAATTGGATCAATTCCTACAAAGCAGATAATGGATATTTTTGGGAGAACATCATATTTCATACTGTTAAGTTCATACCTTAAAAATAAATACAGTTTTACATTGTACCTTAAATACTGTAACAAACACCAAGTTTATACCAAAAGCCCCTCTCTTCCTTGTGTAATTTAAGAGATTCTCTTAAGTATTGGGTAGAAATTACCAGGAAGCTTCCCTCATGTGTCATCAAGACTTTGTAAGATTGCACACTGAAAACTTGTCTTTTCCCTCCGGCTGACTGGTTTATTCGTATAATATGGCTTACTGTGACTTCACCCCTCCACTCTATGGAACTTATACCCATTGCCATGCAATTAAAATTTTTTAAGCTGGGTAGTCGTGGCACATTCCTTTAATCCCAGCACTCGGGTGGCAGAGGCAGGCGGATCTCTGTGAGTTCGAGGACAGCCTGGCCTACAGAGTGAGATCCAAGACAGGCAGCAAAACTACACAGAGAAACACCCTGTCTCAAAAAAACCAATCAAACAAACAAACAAACAAACAAATAAATAAAATAATTTACATGCATATATCTTCAAATTAAAAGGCATAAAAACACTGGTACCTTTGATTTTAGTTTTTCTTTGTCTTCCTTGAGTTTAACGTACTGATACACATCCTAATAGTTTTGTCTAGTTATATTTAAGTACATGTTAAGCATGACTGGAGTTAAAACTTGAAATAGTGCCAGGTGTGATGGCGCACGCCTTTAATCCCAGCACTCAGGAGGCAGAGGCAGGCGGATCTCTGTGAGTTCGAGGCCAGCCTGGTCTACAAAGTGAGTTCCAGGACAGCCAGAGATACACAGAGAAACCCTGTCTCAAAAAACACAGAAACAAAAAAACCCTCGAAATAGCTACTTTTTGCTTAAAATTGAGGTTTTTCAGGGCAGGGTGACTGTTGTTAAAAATCTGAGAGTGATCAATACATAGATTGCTTGTTCTAATGTGTCCTAATGTTTTAGTCTCAGCTACGGAACTCACCTGTGGAAGAGGTGGCCTGGTCTTAGTGTGTTGTTAAAGCTTCAGAATACTGTGCTGGGTCTGGAAAATCAAACGGGATCTGCTAAAATAAGGCACCCTTTCCTGTCGTGGACAGTGACAACATGGCCGGTGAATGTGGTGACATAGCACCTTTCAAAGTCCATTGCTGAGAAGGGATTTCATGATAAGGGGCAGTTTAGGTATTTGCTATTGTTTCTAACATATTACTGGTCACAGCAGTGGGGTAGCTCAGTGGATAGAGAACTGACTCCTGCAAGTTGTCCTGTGACTTCCATGTGGGTGTACTGACAGGTGCACTCACCCATACAAAATAAATCATCGTAATTAGTTTTTTGAAAATTTTTCTTATTACAGATCAACTTACTGTCTTAAATTTTAAACTAAAAGTACAGATTTGGACTGCTGATTTTTGTTGTTGTTTTTATCCAGGATTTTGCTAACATCATGAAGATGTTAAGAAGCTTAATTCAGGATGGGTACACAGCCTTGTTAGAGCAGCGTTGCCGCAGCGCGGCACAGGCCTTCACAGAGTTACTCAATGGTTTAGATCCTCAGAAAATAAGGGTAAGTGTGATGGACTGCAGCTTTGTTAGCTTCAGTGATGCACCTCAGATAGGTTTAGAAGAGGACCTGGCTTTAGCTTCTGGAATGGACCCTAGACCTGTGAGGTCAGGTGACTCCTCCCAGCGTGGGCAGCAAGTAGTGGTCCCAGTTAGTGTGTGGTCCCTGTGGGTACTCACTCCTTGCCCGTTGTTCAGGTCTATTAGAATTCCTGGCCCCTGCAAAGTTAAGGATTTGGATTCCTTTCATTCTTAAGCAAGGTTTTAAGGGCAGACATCTCAGTCTATCTTTGGGCCCTGTTACATGCAAAAGAATGCACCCCCTCTAATCCATTATGAATTGTGCATCCTGATCCTCTGAGACACTGAGTCTATGTATTTCTAATTCATTTGTTCTGTCAGTAAGACTCCTGTTGTAGCTAGTAAGTTACTCTAATGCAGAGAGGACAGGATTATGTTCAGATTATTAACCAGTGCATTTTTATTGACAGCAATTGAACCTGGCCATGATTAATTATGTATTAGTAGTCTATGGACTTGCTGTTTCTCTCCTTGGAATAGGACGACCTGAGGTAAGCTTTGAACAGAGATAAACAATGAAATATGACATTGACTGTGGAAGGCACTTAAAATTTGTTTTCCTGTGTGGCTCTTCTGTCCTGAAAGACTGCAGTAGCTGAGTTCACTTTGTGTTTTGGGCTGGGGTGTTAGATAGCCTTGCTGTCCACCTGGTTGGGTTTCAGACTTGTCACCCTCCTCCTTCCCACTGTGAGCACACTGGAAGTTTGGCAGGGTGGAAACTTGTGCCTGTAACCCAGTGCTGGGGGCAAAACCAGGAGAGGCATAAGATTGAGACCTGCCTGGACCAAGACCTTGTCTCCAAAAAAGAAAACTTTGTTTATATTCCTACTAGAAAAAGGTCGGGGTTGGGGATTTAGCTCAGTGGTAGAGCGCTTGCTAGGCCCTGGGTTCGGTCCTCAGCTCTGGGGGGGAAAATAGACAAAATAACAGAAAAAGGCTATACTTGGCAGTTACTAGGAGTCTCCTTTATTACATATCATAGCATATCAGGATAGGTCATCAGAAACACAACGTCAAGGGAGAGGGCATCATTGTGCTTCTGTTGTTATGTATAGTTTGTAACATCAGTATATTACTGGTGGATATCTGAGTTTGCAATCTGTAATAGTAAAAGTACCCCAGACCATCTTTAAGATCACTTCAAATTACCATTGCATATAGTGATAAAGGGTGGAATGGGTCTGGGGAGGTTAGAAAGGACATGTTAGTATAGTAGTGTGATGATTGATTAGAAAAATTAAAAATGAGAATGAAGGCCTGGAGAGATGGCTCAGAGGTTAAGAGCACTCACTGTTCTTCCTGAGGACCTGGGTTCAATTCCCAGCGCCCACATGGCAGTTCACAACTGTCTGTAATTCCAGTTCCAGGGGATCTGACACCCTCATACAGAGACATACATGCAGACAAAACACCAGCGTACATTATATAAATAAATCTTTAAAAAGAAAAATGAGAATGGCCTTGCTAATAGTACTCGGATCTGGGTGGAGCTGGGCTTCCCATAGCTGCTTGTAAGGTTTGGGTATGGCTCACTGGGATCCCGGGGCTCGGATGCCTTCTCTACTTGCTTACTTAGAGTATGATTTGGTTTTACAGTCTTCTCTTCTCTGAATGCTGAAATGCTTGCAGATGTGTTCAAATGTTTTGACATTGCAGCAAGAAATTGAGATTTTAAAGGTCTCATAATGATTTTGAATGTGGCTGTTTTTATAGCTGTCCTTGTTTGCATGTAGCCCCACAGGCTGTAGATAGCATCTGCTTGCAAGAGTGACCTTAACTATATATAACATGCCCACATAGTATGCCCTTTCTGCCTACCTGGGCTCTTAAGCTTCCCTAGTTACATGCAATCTTAAATTACCACTTAATTAAAATAAAAATGTATGATTCACTTCCAAGGGCTTGTGGTGCCTGAGGTCTTCTTTCCTTGTTCTTAACGTGACAGCTGGATTGTCTTCCATTAATGCCTAACTGATTCCATTTTTTAGTAAATAGTTGGAGACAAGACTTTGTATCTTTAACTGTATCATGGTAGAATAATACCATGTTTTAGCCGGTCAGCGGTAGTGCACGCCTTTAATCCCAGCACTCGGAGGCAGAGGCAGGAAGGTATCTGTGAGTTACACAGAGAAACCCTGTCTTGAAAAAACAAAAAAGAATATCATGTTTTGCTTTATCAACATTGAAGAAATAGTTTTATTGCATCTGTGATTTACTCTAAAAATAGGAAACTGATTTAAAAGAAAAAAAAAGGTATAGTAGAACTTATACATTAAAAAAATTTTCACGACCAATGTTCCTTTTTTTCTCAAAAAATTAAATGTAATAATTTTAATTCTTTATACTTTTCCTGTGTGTGTACAATGTATTTTGATCGTATTTACTACACACACTGTCCCTTAGCTCCTCACAGAATCCTTCCCAGAGTCGCTCTTTAGGAAGCCTGGTGCAGCTGTCCTTCCATGCATTCTTGGATTATCCTCACAGCAACTTAGAAGCCCCATTTGTCCAACTTTCTCTTCAGTCACAATGGTTGCTGTTATTTCTCTTAACTACAGGTCTTTTTGGTTTCTTTTTTTTTTTTTTTTTCCTTCTTCTATAATAGAATTTATCTAGAGCACAGATTCCCTTTGTTGAGAGTGTTAAGAATATACTCTGGGTTCTGTTAAGTTTTTACCTTGGGGTAGTATTGAACACAGGTGCCTTTCTCATTCTGTAAAGCATCCTGGCAATGTCATTGGAATGGCAGTTCTCCCAAGGGAACAGCACTTAACCACCATATGTGCTGTGGTGTGTCTACCCAAATCAGCCGTTTTTGAACCATGAACTCACACCTGTGTGTGTTGATAGTGCCTGTGCATTTGAGTACATGGTTTTTGATTGGTAGTCTTTTCAGCAGGATTAGTTTTAATGTTATCTCTGAATTTCCCTGGGTGCCACATTGATCAGAAATTTATAGAATTTATAAAAAATGAAATATAAAAGGTAAAGTTTTGCAATGGGACCTTTTTGACAAAGTGGTTTTTGTTTTTTTGTTTTGTTTTGGTTGGTTTTTCGAGACAGGGTTTCTCTGTGTAGCTTTGTGCCTTTCCTGGATCTCGCTCTGTAGACCAGGCTGGCCTCAAACTCTCAAAGATTCGCCCCTGCCTCTGCCTCCTGAGTGCTGGGATTAAAGGCGTATGCAACCAACGCCCGGCGACAAAGTGTTTTTTTAAATGTCAGACAAGAATCAACTTTGAGACAGTCTGTGTAAACCTTTCTCTCATGTAAGGAACTGTTCTCCCTATTTTTGAAGGAGCTGTCAGAAGCTGAGAACCAGTTCAAAAGGATTATCGAACACTATCCCAATGAGGGGCTTGACTGCTTGGCCTACTGTGGAATAGGAAAAGTATATTTGAAAAAGAACAGGTTAGTAGAAACCATAGTAAACTACAGGTTGAAGTCTCTGTGATGATTAAATCATTTTATAGAAGGGAATTTGGGGGGGGTTGTAGTTTTTGATGAGCATATGTGTACATACATGTAGACTAGAGATTGATGATAGGTGTCTTCTACTTTCTTCTTCTTCTTCTTCTTCTTCTTCTTCTTCTTCTTATTATTATTATTATTATTATTTTGCTGTTGTTCGTTTGAAATACAGTCTCCGTTTGTAACCCTAGCTGGCCTGGAACTCCAAAGAGATCAGTCTGCCTCTGCTTCCTGAGTGCTCTGCCACCACACTTGGCTAAATGTTTGTTTTTATTTTATGTGTATTGGTGTTTTGCCTGTAGTAATTCTGAGTACCACATGAGTGCAATGCCTGAAGTGGCCAGAAGATGGTGTTGGATCCTCTGCAACTGGAGTTCCACATGGATGCTGGGAATGAATGGTTCCTTGTTTTCTGCAAGAGCAGCAAATGTCCTTAACTACTAAGTTATCTCTCCAGCCTCTATTATTTTGTTTTGTTTTTTAAGTTTTTTTATGGTCTCAGTGTATAGCCCCTGCTGGCTTGGAACTTGCTGTGTAAATCAGGCAAGATGCACCTGCCTCTCAAGTGCTGGGATTAAAAGCATGTATCACCCCACCCAGCTCCATCATAATTCTTTAATTCATTGTTACCGTATGTATGTGCCCACTGTGTGTCACAACACCTTGTGTGCACTTCGGAGGACAGCTTATTCAGTTGTGTGCATCCACACTGACGTGGGCTCCAGGTGTTGAACTCTGGTTGCCATACTTTTGTGTTAAGTCCTTTATGCTCTGAGCCACCCATCTCTCTGGCCCTTTGACTTCACTTTTTGAGATAGTCTGTCACTGAACCTGGAGCTTGCTGTTGCAGCCAATGTGGGCTGGCCAATGAGGCCCCAGGATCCACCTTTCTCTCTCCACTCCCATCCCTCACCCCAGCACTGGGCTTCTAGACTTTTGCTGCTGCATTGGCCATTTATGTGGGTGCTGGGAACCCAAACTTGGGTCTTCATATTAGCGTCCTATTGCTGTGATGAGAAACCATGGCCATGGCAATTCTTATAAAGGAAAACATTTAGTTGGGGCTTGTTGCATGAATCCTAATTGGTCTTTCAGTAAAAACCGAGAGCCAGATATTGGGGTAAATGCTGAAAGATCAGAGAGACAAAGGAACAAGCCACTAAAGAAACCTCATGCTACTACCAAAACCTCAGACTGAATGCCTTGGAGTCCTCAGCTGAAAGGACTCTAGTTCCTGTCTCCTTGCACCTTATATGTCTTTCCCTGCCCAGCCTTTTCACTTCCTATCTCAACCTTTCTTTCTAGTTCTGTGATTAATGGCTTGTGTGCGTCCCAAACACTGGGATTTTAGTGTGTCACCACTGCCTGACTTCTGTGTTTAACTCTGGCTAGCTCTATCCTCTGATCATCAGGCAAGCTTTATTTCTTAGATTACAAATATCACCACAGGGGCTGGCTTATAGTTGAGGTTCAGTCCATTATCGTCATGGCAAGAAACATGGTGGCATGCAGACAGATATGAGGCTAGAGAGATAGCTGAGAGTTCTACGTTTTGATCTGCAAACAGCAGGAAGAGAATACCACACTGGGTATGGCTTGAGCATCTGAGACCCCAGAACCCACATACTTACTCCAGCAGTGCCATACCTACCCTAATAAGGCTGCATCTCCCAATAGTGCCACTCCCTATGAGCCTCTGGGGGCCATTTTCATTCAGACACTCCAGTGATAATGCGACACATACTTTGCTCAGATGTCTCTCCAGACCCTGGATTGGTTTACTGTCTTAAGTGTGGCATGTTATCGTAATTGTGATTTACTTAAGGAGCTGGCAGCCAGTCTCAAAAAGTATAGTGATTGAGAGAAGGAACGTGTCCAGAGACTGTGAGTGAAGCAGGAGAGCCTGTTCTGTAACCTTTCTATAGTTGGGATGCTTGCTCTGAAGTTCACAGTGTAGCTGTTCTCTAGGAGTTTCCTAGCTTTCAGTCTTGTCTCCCTAAATTGATTGTAGCCCTGAGGGAACAAGATGTGGCTTAGTATTTAAGACCAGTCTGTTTGGACCCTTGCAGTCAGAGTTGTGGATGTATTAGGTTACTTTATAGAGAAAAAAAAGTAACTTTTGATAATTGAACATCATTCATAATGCTTAATTAGAGGAAATTTTATGATATTCTTGATATCTCTATCTTAGCATGTACCCACAACTTCTTTGTGGGTTTTTCAGACAAAAGGAAGTTGTTTCAGTTTCTGGTCATGGTCTGTCTGGGATCAGGTGTGTGGGGATTCTGGGACAGAGTTGTGCTTTGTTTACTGCAACAGGAAGTAGCATACTGTCTTAGTTTCTATAAAGGAAATATATTACATTGAATATTTATGGTCTTTTCCCCATTTTTATTTATTTATTTTTCTTTTCTCAGCTTGATACAGTACAAATTCTTTTTTTTTTTTTTTTTTTAAGATTTGTTTATTTATTATGTATACAGTGAGTGTTCAGCCTGCAGACCAGAAGAGGGCTCCAGATCTCTCATTGTAGATGGCTGTGAGCCACCATGTGGTTGCTGGGAATTGAACTCAGGAACTCTGGAAGAACAGCCAGTGCTCTTAACCTCTGAGCCATCTCTCCAGCCCCAATATAGTACAAACTCTTATCCTAATAGTGAAATGTTTCACTGATGCTTGTCCAGTGATTGGGTAAAACGAAAACTTACTATAAGCCACAGTCATCCTAGGGTCCCCCCTGCTATGTAGCATCCCTGGTTCTGTGGGTTGTAGTCTGATTGTCCTTTGCTTTCTATCTAGAATCCACTTATGAGTGAGTACATACCATGTTTGTCCTTCTGGGTTTGGGTTACCTCACTCAGGATGATATTTTCTAGTTCCATCCATTTGCCTGCAAATTTCATGCTGTCATTGTTTTTCTCTGCTGAGTAGTACTCCATTGTGTATATGTGCCACATTTTCTTAATGCATTCTTCAGTTGATGGGCATCTAGGTGTATGTGGTCTTTTTAATAGGTTTGAGGTCTTGGTGAATTTTACTATGGAGTAAAATATCACATCTCTAACATTTTCTTTCTTCCCAATTATGGCTTTAGATTTCTTGAAGCTCTTAATCACTTCGAAAAAGCAAAGACTTTGGTCTATCGTCTTCCTGGAGTTCTAACTTGGCCCACAAGTAATGTGATTATTGAAGAGTCTAAGCCAGAAAAAGTCAAGGTAACTTAATTTTTTCAAACATCTCACTCTGGCTAAGAGCCTGTCTATATAGAGGACATAGGTAGCAGTGCTGATCACTGAATGCATTGGACACTCCTGTGCGCTGTTCTTATAACTTGTGTTTATTGTTAGTTTTCCTTAAAGCAGTCTTGTGATAGGGGATCATGACTATTCCTATCTCACACACAGGGAAGATGGAGTTTGGAGGGTTTAAGTGATGAGCACAAGGTTAAATAGCAAGGAAGCAATAGAGTATATGTGGTACTGTGTACCTGGGTGTTGGAATGGTATTGGTATTTTATTAGAGCCACTATAGTTATTGATACACTAGTTATTGATAACACTGTAGTTATTGATAAACTAGTTATTGATACACTGTACTTACTGATTCATTGTAGTTATTGACACAGTACTTGGCTCAGGAAACAGAGAATGAGTGTCATGTCTGAAGCCATAAGGACTCATTGCTGGATCCAAAAAGACTAAACCACACGTGAATTTTGTGAGCGAGGGCTTTACTTGTGAGTTTCCACATGCGCTTAGAACTTGATTTTGGGTGAATCTTTTAAAATCATACTTAACTTTTAAAACTCAATAAGATAAATACATAATTTAAAAAGTAGACAGCATTTTAATAGATAATTTTTGTCAAGAAAATATAAAAGTTGCCAACTAGCACAGTATCAGTATCATGGAAATGCAAATGAAAAGTAGAGTGACGAGCCACTTTGTACCCACGAGGCTATAGCAAGGGTATAGGAGAAGTAAAATGTTCATGCCTTACTGGTTGTAACGTAAACCTATAGCTATTGTGTAAAAATGGCCTGACAGTTCCTTGATAGTTAAATACAAAGTTACTGGATGAATTAGCAGTTGTCTACCTCAATATGTACAGAGAAAGGAAAGCATGCTCTCTAAAGAATTTGATGTGTGAATATTCATTCTAGCATAGTCAATAATATCCTGAAGGGGGTGGGTCTGGAGCCACGATCTATTGGTTAAGAACATTTGTTGGTTTTGGAGGACTCAGGTTCAGCTCCTAGCCCTATATGGTGGTTCACAACCATCCTTAACTCCAGGGGTCTAGTGATCTTGTCTGAGCTCTGTGGGCACACACATGGTGCATGCACATAACATAAAAACAGACAAATTTTAAAAATTTTATAAAAATAGGCTGAAGGGGGAGAAATGTCTCAAGTGTCTGTTACATGATGAATGGATAAATGAAAACATGGATGAACCTTGAAAACCTGATAAGGTAAAACACACACATAAATTTGAAAGGTACTCACTCTAATGTGAATTGTCTTGTGTATAAGTTATAGCTTAGCAAAGAGGGTAGAGAGGAACAAAACCAAGGATTGTTAAGTTTTCATGTCTTCATTCGACTGGAGGAGAGACACAAGAGCGGATAATCACTAAAGCCAGCACTACTGCAAGCATTGCACAGATCTTTTAGGGCTTCAGTAGCAGTGGACTCATCATTCAGGGTGTAAGTTCAGAGGGCCTAATAGAAGTGTTGATTCTAGACGAAGTGATGAAGTTGATTCTGGATGTTCCCTTCCTTCCCATTCCCCTGGACCTCCTTATACCTTTGTTAAATTACATGGACACCCAGAGTTCAGAAAAAAGAGGAGTAAGTCCACAGGGTCATCAGGAGGTCTAGGCAAGCATCCTTGTAAATTGTGAACTGAGGTTTCACGGTTACAACGTATAAAGTTTAGATGCTGACTGAAATTCTAATGATATTTTTCCCCCCCAAACCTATACTGACTTTTTTCTTTTTAAAGAAAAAAACTTACTCAGCATTTATAGTTTGTTCTTAGGCAGAGGTTCTTGAAATCACCAGAATTTTTATTGATACATTCTGTGACAGTATTTATCATTTTTCTTACATTTTGTTTTAGATGATGCTGGAGAAGTTTGTTGAAGAATGCAAGTTTCCCCCAGTACCAGATGCTGTTTGTTGCTATCAGAAGTGCCGTGGATATTCCAAAATTCAGATCTACCTAACTGATCCAGACTTTAAGGTAAGGCGTGAAGGTACTGCTTTGCAGACCTGTCTCAGCACTAACTCAGAATGGATTCTATGAGTGGAGCTCCCGGGCCCTCTGGCTCGATGGCGTTTTTATGTCCTCTTCATTCCCCAGACTGCTGTATATTTATGTCTTTGGGGTTTGTTTTGTTTGTTTGTGCTTTGGGTTGTTTGTTTGTTTGTTTGTATGTTTTTTGAGACAGGATTTCTTGTAGACCAGGCTGGCTTCGAAATCACAGAGATCCACCTGCCTCTGCCTCTGCCTCTGCCCCTGATTGAAGGTTTGTGCCACCACCACCCGGCTATATCTTTGTTAAATTACAGGAAAACCCGGAGTAACAAAAGCAGATTACATGGGTTGGGTTGGCGGCCCGAGAAAAGTGCACTAACCGGCTCCATTTTCTCCTCTAGCCACTGGAACATAGGGATAAGATGACTGTTCCCTCTGATTTGCTGCATTTTAAATGTGTGTAAAATTGAATATGAGAATTTAAAGGCCTTTGAAGTCTGAATCATCCCTTACAGACCTAATTCAGGACAAATCTATCACTTAACTGAATGATTAAGTTATTGGTTTACTTAAGAAGGTAGTTAGTAGCTGCCCACTGTCCTGCTGCCTCTAGTTAGTAGGTCAGATGAAATGATGTTCATACAACACGTGATATGTTAGGAAGGATAATGCATTCCTTCTGTAAAAGTGAAAATGTCTGGGCGTTTTGGGGAGCAGAAGTGTGTCACTCCATAGGGAAATACTATGCCTAGTTATGTGGTGAATGTAAGATCTCTAGTTATCTTAGTGTATGCTATTATAAATGTATTGCTATAGACATGTTTTAAATGTTTGGTTTTTTTTTGTTTTTTAAATCCCAGGGTTTTATACGAATTAGCTGCTGCCAATACTGTAAGGTAGAATTTCACATGAACTGCTGGAAAAAGTTAAAAACAACAACTTTTAATGATAAAATTGACAAGGTAAGGTATAAGGTTAGATTTTTGAATTATGCTTGTATATTAATTTTTTTCCCTCTCTGGATTTTTTTTTTTTTAAAGTCTTTACCAAAGTATATTACTTCCTGGGCATTATGGCCAGAATTAGAATGTTTTACATTGCACTAATAGCAAGGTAGGAAAGCAGTATGTTTATTATTCTGAGTATAAAGGCAATTTCTTAACTTTCACATTTTTATCATTTTTATCAAAAGTAATCATGTCAGTAGTTGGTTTTAATGTCCATAACTTAAGATATGGACATTAAATTATATTAGAACTGAATTAGTTCTCCAGAGATTATCCAGTTAGTCACCAGAAGGTAGCAATAAAGAATCAAAGTCTAAAAAAGTCTATTCCCCTTCCAGAATTTAAGAAACCAACTTAAAATTTATGTTTTTTCCCTTGGGTGGGGGCTTCCAATTATCAAGAACACTTGGAAAAAGGGTATAATTTTATGGTCTAATTTGCATCTATAAAATACAAACATTGTATGGATTTAGCCAAAGAAAACCTTTTCTTTTGGGAAAGAAGAGGCTGTGTTATAACTTTGCAGTAGAAGTTACTCCAGTTTGGTAGAAGCTGATTTTCATGTAACTAGAGAGAACGCTGCGACTCAACTTGCTGTAGAGTTACACAGCTCTGTCCTGTGTGTCTCGTGTTCCTGAAAGCAAGGTGAAGAGTGGCCTTTCTTGGATCCTATTCCTGTGTCAGGAGGGAAGGGGAGCGGCAAGTCCATGAAAGGACTGAGCTGCTGCCGGACATGCTTCATGTCGTGTGAGCTTTGCTTTGACCAAAGTAAGGCATATGGTCAGATCCACACTCAGAAGTACACTCTTTGAATGGGGTGTTAGGACTTGCTGAAGTCCTATACACTATGTTTTTTTTGTTTTTTGTTTCTTGTTTTTTCGAGACCGAGTTTCCCTGTGTAGCTTTGGAGCACGTCCTGGAACTCAGTAGACCAGGCTGGTCTCAAACTCACTGAGATTCACCTGCCTCTGCCTCCTCTGAGTGCTGGGATTAAAGGTGTGTGCCACCACTGCCCAGCTAATGCACCATGTTTTAACAAGTCTTTGTGGTTATAAGGGTGCACATCTACTGGTTTATCCACTGTACACATAACCTTCTTCTTTTAAATCAAAAGGATTTTCTACAAGGAATTTGTCTCACTCCTGACTGTGAGGGAATCATTTCTAAGATTATCATCTTTAGCAGTGGTGGTCAAGTTAAATGTGAAGTAAGTATTCAGTAAAATACCAACTTCATAAACGATACAGTTATTACACCTTTTGAAAACATGGCTTACCCATGTGCAGTTGTGTAGTGTGGATGTGCATGTTGACAGTGCAGGGTGTCCCGCTGTGCGCTGCGGTGAGGTGTTCTCGGTCTTTGGTACTTTCTGGGAGGAGGGGTTTGTGCTTTAGCACTGTTGTTTTTGCGCTTTGGTTATGTTTTCTCTTAAGTTCCTCAGATTTAAGATTGACGGGGCTGTGGGCTTTTAGGGAACGGGAGAGTATCTTAAATGATTTTGAACTTCGTAGCCTGGGGGTGACAGCAGTGAGTAGCTGTGATAACATTTATAGTTTATTGGAGTTTCTGCTTGGTTGTAATTTTTTAAAACTTTCTTAAAGTGTCTCCTGTTCCTCTTTGGTAAATTACTTCACAGCAGCTTTCTGGCTTTTGTGGGGGTGGGAGGTCAGCTGCTGTCAGTTGAGCATTGCCCAGGTGTCCTTCTGAGACACTGGTTACTTGTGTTTTGGTGCTCTGTGTTATAGCAGTATGAGAACGATTCTGGATATCTTTGTTTTCTTTAAAGTTTGAACACAAGGTCATCAAAGAAAAAGCTCCTTCTAAGCCTGTTCTGAAGCAGAAGTGCTCCAGGTAAGACAACATCAAACGGTAGTTTATGATATAGTCTCGTAGAAGGTAATTACATTAAAGTTGTGCACACAAAACAAAGAAGTATTGAAAATGAAGAACTAGTCTGGAATAGTTAGATACTAAAAACTTGAATGTAAATTGTTAGTGATTATGGGTAAAATTATGACATTTCACATTGTGATGTATGTTTGTTAACAGATTTGACACTTAGGTATAAATGATAAATTCACTCTTGGTTGTTTTAGCTTTAATTCCAAAACATTTTAAAATTTTTTTCATGTATTCAGCAAACATTTTCAACCAATAGCTAGTTCTTACCTTGAAGTTCTCAATGTATTATCTAAACTATTTATCTCTATGCATCTTTGTTCAGACCAAATAATTCCAATCCTTTTTTCTTTTCTTCTGGTCCCACTTCTTGTTTTTCATTCTAAAAAGTGATTCTTCTCTCAAGTGATTTGTGATCAAGAAAAACAAAAGACAGAATTATTTGTTGGAAATATTCCACTGTAACCACGTCAACAAAATTATGTTGTAGGGCAATATTGATTTATTTTGCAATAGGGCTTTGAAATGAGAAGTTACACTTGTGACCTTGTGGACTTCTCTTTCCTTTAGTACTGACTACATAGTCGTCTGTATACCTGGACATAGCATCTGTATGGTTCCATTTGTTGTATTCTTGATAGAGAGATCACTTACTTGTTGACATGCTTGTTTTCATAAAGTAACTTCCTTATTTTGACTGAATTGATGTTGTCGATCAGTAGTTTTCGTGTTGAACAGAAATTGTAGGACAGGTTCTATTTTTTAAAAAAGTCCTAACCTATTGCTTGGAGAATGTTTCTATACCAGACAAAGGAAAATAGATAACTGAGTTTATAACAAAGATCAATTGTCACTGACTGTAAATGTCTATCAGCCTAGAGAAGTTAAGACTGAAAGAAGATAAAAAGTTGAAGAGGAAGATCCAAAAACAAGAGGCCAAAAAGTTAGCACAAGAACGAAGGGAAGAGGACTTAAAAGAAAGCAACCCACCCAAAAATGAAGAGCCAGAAGGTATTCAGAAGTGCAGGTTGTGAAAAGCTTGTATACCATGTGTATCTTATATACTCGAAGTACAAATATGAATTCTCATTTTTTATGTCTTCATACTAATTTTTACTGAATCCAATATCAATTTTAGTTAAATACCCCAAACAAGATTTTTGTTAGTATCTTAATACTGCCCTCTACTAGCCAAATGGTGGATCATACCTGCAATCCTGACATTCAGGAAGCTAAGGCAGGAGGATTGCCATGACTTTGAGGGCAGCTTGGAATACATAGCAAGACTGCTTCAAAAAAGCAAACCGAAAACCAAGTACAGCCCGCTGTCACTCTGGGGCAAGTAGGCTAGTGTGGAGCAGACTCACTCCAAAACAAAGCCCAGGGAGCTGGCTCCAGGCAGACCACTTCTCACCATATGGGACAGGGCACTGTGAGTTGTGCTCAGTGGTCTAAGTTCCAGCGTCCTGAACAGAGTTATTAATTACCTGGAGTAATGTTGAATTCTGAGAGTCAGTTCTTAAGTCAGTTTGGCAGTTCGGCCTTTTAGTTGATTCTCATGTTCTCATTACTGAGCATCACAGGAGTGTCTCACAGATGATTTTCCTGGTCCTGTGAATAGCTCACACATTTTTTTTCAGTTTTGAGTTGAAATAGCGTTTCCCCATTTTCTGTTGTATGTTCCTCAAATGAAATATTTTCCATTTACTGTTTGATTTTTTTCTCATCTTCCTAGTATTTGGAAAATGCCTCAATATTATCTTGTACTCTGAATTTTTTCAGCAATATATTAAATTTGTTTGCTTCTTCCATATTAAACACATTACATCTAAAGTTTATTGGCCAAGCTAGGTTAGAATATTTGAGAGAAGAAAGTTTATTTTAGAGGAAATAAGGTTTTAAATGCTGTTACATAAGTGATAGGAAAAGAAGATCATAAAGTATTTGCCCCGGGAATCTGGAGTGTGTGGATTGAACCCAGGTACCTGGCAAGTGCAGTGAACAGGGCTGAGCCCAGCCCTCTGCTTAGTCTTTCTTTGAGGCCATTTCACTCAGTTGCTCAGGTTGCCCTTAGCTGCTGATGCAGAACTTACAGCCAGAGTGAACCTTGAACTTGTGGTCCTCCTGCCTCAGCCTCCCAATTAGTTTTTTTTTCCCCCTCATTTTTTGGCTTAATTGAACTCTCATGCCTTTTCAGAGATACTATTAAATATGTGTATACCAAATTTAAAGTTTCCTGAGTTGTTCATGTCAGTAGAAACAAATCGCACCTTACCAGGCCATGGAGACACCATAATCACAAAGATGGTTTTTCCAGGGCAAGGCTGATCCATTACTCCCCAGATGTCCTCATCCCCCTGATTTCCCCAAATGTGGGAAAACTGACTGCATAATTTGTAGTAGTGGGGACTGCATTCACCATCTCTCCTGTAGAAACAGCAACAAACCCCAGAAATCAGCTGTGCTTTTTGTTACTGTGCATGCTACATTATCTTCTTGCACGTCTGTATAAGTGCAGATTAGTCCTGCTTACCCCTTCGCCATTGTTTTCCGTAGAAAATGTAGACATCGGTCAGAGTTGCCAGTTTCTTGATGATAGAATCCTGCAATGCATAAAGCAGAATGCGGACAAGATTAAATCTGGTATATTGAATACCTCCACGCTTCTCAAAGAGCTGCTTTCTTGGAAGGTTCTGAGCACAGAAGACTACACAACATGTTTTTCTAGCAAAAATTTTCTGCGTGAAGCAGTGGACTATATTATACGTCACTTGGTTCAAGAAAAGAACAGAGTAAAGACACGGATATTTCTGCATGTTTTGAGCGAGCTTAAAGAGGTAGACCCCAAGTTGGCTCCCTGGATCCAGAGACTTAATAGCTTTGGTATGTACCTTTAAATCCTAGAGTTCTGTGTTTAGAAGAAAGGGTAAACGCGGGCCTAAGACCCCTTTTTTCTTTATTGTCTTATTACTTACGGTGTTTTAAATGCAGGACTGCATTTTTATATGGTTCAAGATTCTCTCCCCATATAGGTGGTTTTAGGTTATACTATAAACAGGTTATAATATACTCTTTCAAAAGATGAGATAGGAAAGGCGGGCTTAATTAGGTAAGCTATTTGTGACTGTGTAAACTAAGTCAGAAGTAGATCGAAATGCATGCAGATGTGTACTGTGCAGCCTGTCAGAACAGTGGTGTAATGTGTGCAGAAGTGTATTGTGCAGCATGTCAGTACAGTGGTTGTAATGTATGCAGAAGTGTACTGTGCAGCCTGTCAGTACAGTGGTGTAATGTGTGCAGAAGTGTACTGTGCAGCCTGTCAGTACAGTGGTTGTAATGTGTGCAGAAGTGTACTGTGCAGTCTGCTTCGCTGAGAAACAGAAATTGAAAATTCAGATTCCATGGAAAAATGTTTAAAAGAACCAGTAGGTGGGGCTAATTGCCAAGATTTGGGGGACTGTACTTGCCTGTTGTGAATGGCAAGGTTGTACAGTACTTTCATTCTGTTCTCACTTTGCTGATTTCACTGAGAGAAGGAAAGGAGAGGAAACTTCCCTCATGTGCATGCCAGAATTGTAGATGCCATGGTTGCTTGACACCAGGTCAGGATGCTCTTGGCCTTAGGAAGGCAAGGTTAAGATGATGTCTAGGATGGTGACTGGCCAGGCACAATACATGATCAGTTAGCAGCTGTTGATAAAGACTAGGAAGGGAAAATCGGTCCAGGGATGGGGCCTGCTTGGCCTAATGACGTAAGGTCTGTGCTGGAAAGCTAAACACCTAGGTCTCATTGGTTTTGGGTCCCAGAAAATTACTCCTAAATGATAACGTTGTCACTGGTGTCTATCAGATAAATGATAAAATGAAAAAGTCACTGCTTACATTCTTTGCTATAGAGGATAGACTCAAGAGTTGAAGAAGTAGTCTGGTCTGGGTTACACTGCAGAGGCTAGAGGACCATCCACTGTTCTTTGTTTTACATGTATTATTAGAGGACCATCCACTGTTCTTTGTTTTACATGTATTATTTGAGGCTTGCAGTTCCTCACTAGCAGGCAAAGCCAAGTCCTTTTGATGTAGTCCGCGTTTATTCTGAAGACAGTAAGTATGTACGCATAGTTTTACATTCTAAAGTGAGCTTCAACTCTTCTAACGTTTACACATTTACTTAATAAAGTAAAAAACATTTACTTAATAAAGGAAATAATTTCCAGTTCATGAAATTTTACTTCCTTCTCACAAAAGTGCATATAGTGGAATCACTCATGTGTGTGTTTAATTTAGAAGCCAATTTATTTAATCAATAAAAAAGGGATGGAGGAAGAAATAGATTGCAATGAGAGAAAATGAGTTTTGCATAGTGAAACTGTCTGCTTATATTCAAACGTTTTGTCCCTATCAGAGATTAGATAGGGCATCTGAGTGCATCTCACTGGCAGTTCTCTGAAACTTTTATTGAAGGTATAGTTTATGCCACCATGAATTCTTATGTTTAAAGATAGCATATTTCTCATATCACATGACTTCAATAAGCTCAGTATTTTGTCTAGAGGAATCAGCCACCAGAATAATTTTAAGGGAATGATCTCTTGCTGACTTGACACCTAGACCTATGATAAGGGTGCCATGAGGTATGAAAGAAAGTTGATCTAATTTTGTTTTGCTCTTTGGAGGCATTTGTAAGGAGTGGGCTTCCTTGTCACTTATGTGGAGTATACAGGGTTGGAGGAAGAGGGTAAGAAGAAGAAGCCTTGGTATTTTGGAAGATAAGAAGCAACTCTTAGAAGTGTTAGAGGAGTCTGTCCAAAATAGTTCTTTTCAAGGCATTTGGGAAGATTTGTGTATTACTGACATCTTGTTGGTATGGAATACATACATACAGGAAAACATTGTAAAAGCTTGGCAATTCAATTAGAATTGAAAGTCAAGAATTAGTGAAAAATGATACGTTTTTGAGGGAATTTAGTGTCAGTCATGTTTTAATGATAGAACTGTTCGGCTCACCCTTCCTCAACTACTAAATAATTGTTATAATTATCATCTCAGTGTTAAATCATGTTTGTGAAATGCACAATAGTTTTGACTAATTTATCAAGTGTTTACATATTTTCACTGAAAATGTATGCAGACTGTAAGTAGAACTGTTCAAAGGATGTGATGGTTGGGGATTTTGCTGAAGAAGTTTTAGCTTCTGTGATTTGGGCTTTGTTCTGTTGCAGGCTTAGATGCCACAGGACCGTTCTTTACTCGGTATGGAGCATCTCTCAAGGAACTTGATTTTAGCGTCATGACTTTCCTCTGGAATGAGAAATACGGCCATAAACTGGGTTCTATAGAAGGAAAGCAGCTCGATTATTTCTGTGAGCCAGCGTCCATGAAGGAAGCCCGCTGTTTAATATGGCTGCTGGAAGAGCACAGAGACAAGTTCCCAGCCTTGCACAGTGCCCTGGATGAGTTCTTTGATATAATGGGTATGTGAAACAAGTTTAGGTCTGTATTATCTCATGGTGTGGTTGGGAAAAGCTATGAAGGACCTAGCTTATTACATACTTAATGACAAAGATACTGATTTTTTCTGTGGCTAGATGTTCGTGCTTTCTTGCTGGGTGAAGTGGGAGTGGTTGAGTCTTAATTGGAGGAAATGGGAAGGATGCTGAGGGCTTCAAATAAGGTCCTGCCTCTGATTCTTCCTCTTCGAAGTCTGGAATAGGGATAGTCCGGGGGTGGGGGGCTGTGGGTGTGGAAGTGTGTGTGGAGCTTAGAGACTAGGGCGGTAGGAAATGGAATAGAGTTAAGCTTGGTGGAACAGCCAGATAGATGTCTGTGTGACATCCTGTGGTAATTGCGTTATTCTCCCCTTTCTCTTAGCCTCAAAGTCTGTACATTGTTAGGCATGAACTTTCCAGCTTCCTGTTCTTTGGTTTTTAGTGTGCATTAGGAGTTCTGACCTTGTAGCACTGTCATGTGTCAGAAAGTTTAGTGCAGTGCAAGGCACTTACTTATGTTTTTTTTTTGGGGGGGGGTGTTTTTTTTTGTGTTTTGAGACAGCGTTTCTCTGTGTAGTTTTGGTGCCTCTCCTGGATCTCGATCTATAGACCAGACTGGCCTTGAATTTACAGAGATCCTAGTACCTCTGCCTCCCGAGTGCTGGGATTAAAGGTGTGCGCCAACACCGCCCAGCTTATGTTTGCTTCTTATTAAAGAACATCCCTTCCTGACTGAAAGAGATACAGTATTTAATAGCCCAGACTTACTGCCATTAGTTCAGTGCTTGTAATAGCAAAACCGTACTGTTACAAGTAGCTCACAAACGTGCCGCACAAGACCAGCAGCACAGGCCCCTCATGCACACCCGACACACGTAGTACTCCTGTGTACAGAGCTGCCTGTGGCTCTGCCCGTAGTCACAGAGGAGAAGACCATCAAGTTTCTGGCCATCTTACCAAGTCTGACAGCTCTACCTCCCTTTCTCACTTGAGAAATCCATTGGTCTTGTATATCAGGATATTTAGTATCTTCACCAGTGCTACAATAATTGGGACCCTCAGCACTCCTGCATACTTCAATATGAATTTTAATCAGATGACCAAAAGCCCCTTAAAAGAAACATGGCTGAATCACTTTCCTGATGGTCTTATATTTATACTGGCTAACACATTGCTGTGTATCTAAATTTTAATCAAGGAACTTAGAATTCGTCTTGACTCTTTTTTTGTTACTATTGTTACAACTACTTTGTTCCCAGTCCAAAAAACTTTATCTTTGATCTGTCCTTTCCTGTTCATCTCATTTCTGAGGGGCAGACAGACCTTCCCTGTGTTCTCCCTGACCAGATGGTCACTGTAGTCATGGCACTGGCACCTACATCTCTAAGCCTGTCATAGTGCCTCCGGTCTCTCTTGTGAGAACAGCAACTCTTCCGACTGGGAAGCATTTGCGTGGTGTGCCTACAGGTTACAGTCCTGTCTTCATTCCTTGTGCCATCTCAGCATACCCTTCCCTGGAATGTCCTGACCCTTCCCTGTGTCTGACATGGCTACACGGTTTCTCTAACCATCATCTTGTGTTGCCTGTTCACTTCAAGGCTGACCTACATATCCTGTCCTCCTTAGAGCCCTCCCTGGTCCTTCGTGGGCTTCTTCCTAAAGCCTTACTGGTCTTTCAGCTTCGTTGTTGCTTTATTCCATTGTGGTGTCTGAAGTGCAGGGTGGTTTTTCCTTTTCTTTTTTGGGTAGTAGACCACAAACTCATCGACACCAAGCATGTCTGGTTCCCGCGTCTGGCATAGATGGCATCAAAAAGGCACTCTATAAAATATGCTGCTTGGATTGGAGCTTGTCATCTCTGGTTGATTTCTCATTTAGTCAGTTATCTAGCTCTTGGTTTTTAAACTAAATTGTGTCAGCACATTGTGAAGAAAGAGCATAGGTTGTGCTCATAGTCCCAGGGGTGGTTCTGTAAGGCTTTAGTGTGTGATTCAAACAAAAGTGCAGATGACTGAGTCACTGCACAGATGACTGAGTCACAGCACAGACTTCTGTTCTTCCTGCAGATAGCCGATGCACCGTATTACGGAAGCAAGACAGTGATGAAGTGCCGGTAAGTCCTTGAATCTCAGGGTTTTCTTTATGTTAGACAAAGGAGCAGAGGAGAAGCCAGGCCAGTGCCTGGGTAACATTCTAGACCCAAACAGAGGACTTACCAGTAGAGGGGTCAGAAATGTATGTAGTTCAGTTGGTAAAGAGGTGCCCAGCGTGCACAAAGACTTGAGTTGCATCCCTAGCAGTGCGTAACTGGGAGCGGAGGCACAGGCCTGTAATTCTAGCACTCAGGAAATAGAAACTGGAGGACCAAGTGTTCAAGGGCATCCTCAGCTACATAGTGAGTTCACGCCCAGGCTAGACTTCATGAGACCCTGTCTCGACGGTCTTCATAATCTTCAACTTAATAAATGTTCATTTTAGAAAGAGGTAAGGAAATGCTTTTGAGTCAAGAAAAATGATAGCAGATGGGCAGTGGTGGCGCACGCCTTTAATCCCAGCACTCGGAAGGCAGAACCAGGTGGATCTCTGTGAGTTCAAGGCCAGCCTGGTTTACATCGCAAGATCCAGGACAGGCACCAAAACTACACAGAGAAACCCTGTTTCAAAAAATAAAAGGAAGGGAGGGAGGGAGGGAGGGAGGGAGGAAGGAAGGGAGGAAGGAAGGAAGGAAGGTAGGTAGGTAGGTAGGTAGATAGATGATAGCGTCTGCTCTAGAAGGAGCACAAGGAGACTTGCTCCCAGGAGCCCTGTTGGTGTAAACTGAGGTGGTGCAGAGCGGCCTTCCCTCACCGACTGTGCCTGCCTTTCATGCTCTCTGGATAGGGAGAGAAAAAGTCATGTTTGCCAGTGGTGAGGATCATCTCTCCTTGAAAAGTGTCTTAACTTCTCTGATCGATAGGTCTTGCTAAATGTGGAAGCACAGTGAGCAAACCTAGGGGAGTGAATGCTGCTTTACTCACTGGTGAAAGGAGTCTGTAAAATGCTGTCATCGTATACTTCAGAATTCCCCAAAATCTGGTTATTTATTTGAAATAACATAAGCCTGTTGAAACCAAGGTTAAAGTGTTGGAGCAATTTAACTTTAGTTATGACATGAAGTGTCATTAACCCGTTTCTCAGCAGCTCTTGGAGTGAGGCACTCCACCACAGTGGTACACTGTACATTTAATGTAGGACTAGGAAAATGCATGTGGTTGTTTCCCTTGAGATTTAAGGCTCTACTATTTGAGGATTCATTGATGTTCTTTTTGATTTTTTTAGTTTGGTTGTATCAAGGTAAAAAACAAAGGCAAGAAAAAGAAGCCAAAAGATTCAAAGGTAAGGAATGTCTTCTATGGTGATTCTTCAGTCTCCAGTAACTGACTGGAATGTGTTAGTGACATAGAAGTGACATAGAACAAAGTGGGCAGGGAGGCTCTGGGGTCAGACAGGTGCCCAGCACCCATCAAAATTCCCAGGTGCAGCTGATACCCTGAGACTTGCCAGCCAGCCAGTCCAGCCTAACTGGGGTGCTCTACCAGCAAGACACCGGAAAATAGCTGGTGAAGATACCTGATGACAACCTGTGCCCTACACACATGCACACACACACACACACACACACACACACACACACACATAAACACACAAACAATGTGGCCTATACACTCACTCACACACACAGACACCACACACACACACACACACACACACACACACACACATACAACACACTACAGATTTCATGTACTTAACAGAAAAAAGTTAACAGCTCTTTAGCTGGTATATGCTTACTAAAATAACACTTGACTGAGTGTTACAAACAGATAAGAAAGAATATTTGTTTTATAGTATTTAGAACTGCTATAAAATTTCTTTCTGCTCGGATGTCTACCTAAATTAGTAGGTAATAATTCAGCCATCCGAATGACCTTAGGATTGCCATCATCCTTTTCTGCTCCTCTCTCCAGCCTCAAGCCCAGGAGCCAGGAGAGCATTCGTGATTTCACATGTTGAGGGGAGGGGCTGGTGGGAGACAGGGTAAGGAAGAGTGAGCAAGTGCTAGAGTAGGGTCCAAGCAACTTGGAGTTTCCACACAACTTAGCTGGGCATCTTTGACAAAAATGGATGTTTCAGCTACTTTAAGTTACAGTCACACTTTTTTTCAGTCTATTTCTGGCTGTTAAAATTTATTACGCTGTATTCTGTTTATAAGAAACTTTGAGTAGGTTCTTCATTATTCACAGTTGGCATATATGTATTCATGTATTCATTAATTTCAAAGTTGAGTTTTTTCTTCCATGGAATTTTAGAGTGAAATAAGTGTCATTTTTAAGGTGGATTATTTTTATCATTTACTGTAGAATCTCATCATTTTTAGAATGGGAAGATTATTCTCACTTTTCTTTCTTTTAAACCAGCCAATGTTAGTGGGATCTGGACCGACATCGGTAACAGCAAGTAGTGAGACTGTTACTCCCGAAGACCATAAGTAAGTATACGTTAGTAGTTTACCAGTGTAACGCCAGCTCACTGCAGACTTGTGTTTCCTTCCATCCTCCCTCCCTCCATTCTTCCCTGCTTTCCTTCCTTTCCCTCTTAGAGATAAGAATCCATTATGATAATCCATATTGAGTTAATGTCACGGCTATAAAAATTATAGCCTTAAGAACTTATTCAAGCTGTATTAAAGTCACAGGAATAGAGAGACTAGGGTAAAGTAATTACTGAGACAGATATGAATGTGTGAAAATGTGCAAAATAATGGAAACCCATTGTCCAGAATTAATGGGGCTGAGTTGGTAGGGTGCTTTCTATGTGAAGAAGTGTGAAGACATCTTTAAAGGGGGGAAATTGTTTTCATTTGAACTGATAAGAACCTGACACGGTTTATTTGGGTTGTCAAGACGAAATGCCCTAAAATGAAGTACTTAAAAACTATAGAATTCTGAGCTAGAAAGTTGGCTCGTGGTTAAGAGCACTTGTTGCTCTTGCAGAGGACCTGGGTTTGATTCCCAGCACCCACGTGGCGGCTCACAACTGTCCATACTCCAGTTCCAGGGGCTCTGAAGCCCTCTCCTCACTTTTGAGGGCACTAGGCATACACTTAGTACACATATGTATGCCAGCAAAACTTTAAAATTAACACATTAAAAAACAAGAAACCTCCCAGCACTTGGGAGGCAGAGGCTGGCAGATACTTATAAGTTCAAGGCCAGCCTGGTCTACAGAGTGAGTTCCAGGATAGCCAGGGCTGTTAAATGGAGAAACCCTGTCTTGGAAACCCCCCCTCCAAAGAAAAGATCCCAGAAATTTACCAAAGCAGTATACCCCAAACTGAATAGCTTACAAATAATGAAGTATTCCTCACAGTTCTGGAGCCTGAAGTATAGTATCAAAGAGGCCACCTACTTCCTGGTACATACATGGATAGCACTGTCTTCCTGAATTCCCTCTTATAATATATTTTCCTAAACTTAATACAAGCACAAATTCTGTTCTAAGTGTACATCCTCATGACCTTATTGATCACTTCCAAAAGGCCTGTCATCCAGACACCATCACGTTGGTGATTCAATTTCAACATAAGAGTTTGATAGTGGGGATGTCACACACAAACATGTAGATTATGACATGGCTGTACTGAAACTGACATGTCTTTAGACATAGAGCTCATTTAACCCCTCATCTGCCACAGGACTGGTAGTAGTACTGTGTCTGTGTGAATAGATATGGAGACTGGGGCATAGTGGAATGGAGTGACCTACCCGAGTCTAAAAAGCTGGCACATAACAGACCCAGTATGTAAACTGCACATTCTGACTTTGAGGCCCACATTCACGCTGTTATGTCTTCTTAGAATGTTAACAAGCTAAACCAGACCTTAAGCCTAAAAAGGCCCTGCAAAGAGAGAAGAAGTACTGAAGGAAAAAGGAAAGGCTGAATCTGGCAAGGATGGAAATACTACAGAAAGCAGAATTGTAGAAACAGGCTAGGCAGAACACCGAGGGGGCTGGTCTTCACCTAGAGTGGTAGTCCGACTCACTTAGGTTAGTCTTGATGTACGCAGCTTTATTAAAGATACTTTTCATCAACAGTCACTGTGTTTCAGGAAGGTCATTATATAACTTTCAAACCCCTTCTAGAAGAGCCTACCCAAATCGGAAAGCCATTTTAAAACCCGTGAAGTGAATGTACATGGTAGTCTTAGCTCTCAGGAAGCTCAATTTGAAGCTAGATTGAGCTACACAATGAAATAAATTCAAGGTCATCCTGAGGTACATTGTCAGACTCTGTCTTACAGTCACACACACACATCAGCAGAGTTCTCATTACATGCTCTAGACAGGGAAAGGCTAGCAGGACTTCTCGTGAGTCAAGCTTGAAAATGAAGAGAAAACAGAATGATGGATCTGAAAATCTACAGTCTGGAAAAAGAACTACTGCTGTTTCAAGGTGACCATCTTGATGTCACTGCAAGGTCCCCATCGCCTGAAATACAGGCAAAACTAATTTTGTGGGGTCAGGTCCCGAGAGGCCTCTGGCTTTAAGGGAGATTGTTTTTCCATACCAAGGAAGCAGCACCAACGTGGCTGGCTACATTTGTCAGTATGGGGAATCATGGTCTCTTAGAACTATGAGGGGAAAGTAAAGTGTTTTCGTCCCCACCCATCCAGCTTTGGGGACATTCTGTTAGTGACATGCACTCTTTCCCTGAAAGCAGCCAAGTTCTATTAACAGAATGGCTTTAAGACTTGTTAAAGCCAGCCAGGAGTGGTGATGCACACCTTTAATCCCAGTCCTCAGAGGCAAGCATGGTCTACAGAATGAGTTCCAGGACAGCCAGGGCTACACAGAGAGATCTGTCTCGAAAAACAAAAAACAAAACAATTAAAAGTAAATTTTAAAAGCTGTGTTAAAACCTTGTGTGGTGGTAGTGCATACCTACCTAGCCTAGTGGACTAAGACAAGACTGCCAGAACTGTGAGGTCCGTCTGGGCTGCAGTGTTAAGATCCTGTCTCAAGAGCAAGTGGGTTTTTGTTTTGTTTTGTTTTGTTTTTTTGTTTTCTTTTCTTTTCTTCTCTTTTTGAGCTGAGGATTGAACCCAGGGCCTTATGCTTGCTAGGCAAGCACTCTACCTCTGAGCTAAATCCCCAACCCTAAGAGCAAGTTTTTGATAAAAAATACTTTAAACTGTACAGTCATTGAAATACTGTAACAAAAATGTGCACACTTCCTTGGCCTCTCCAGTCTGTTTCTGCAGTTCTGTTTTCTAGTTACCAGCTTTTCTTTTTCCATCAGTACCTCTCTTTGCAGGCATCACTTTAGGCTCAGGCTCTGGCTTTTGGAGAAGCAAATTTCTCGGTGGCTGTTCCTTACCTTGGCCCTGTCTCCTTTTGCATCCCCTTCAGCCTGTCTTGAGCACAAAGGTGGTCACTGCAAGATGTAGGCCCTGAATTCCCATCAGTGTTGGTTATGGGCTTGCTTCCTCCTGTTCTTCAGGATGTTGCTACACACTTTTGTTTTTACTTTTTGAGACAGGATTTCTCTGTGTAGCCCTGGCTGTCTTGGAACTCACAGAGATCCTCCTGCCTCTGCCTCCTGCATGCTGGGATTAAAGGTATGCCCCACCACCACCCGGCTTATGGGTTACACACATTTTAAAGAAATGTCTTTATGGGTTGGGGATTTAGCTCAATGGTAGAGCGTTTGCCTAGCAAGCACAAGGCCCTAGGTTTGATCCTCAGCTCAAAAAATCATTAGAACCTTTAATTTGTTAACCTTCCTTAAGTGACTAGCAGTTATAATTTTAAATCTGCCTTTGTCTCTATTTTTTTATTTCTTTTTTTTTTTTAATTTTTATTTATTTATTTATTTATTTTGGTTTTTCAAGACAAGGTTTCTCTGTGTAGCTTTGTGCCTTTCCTGAAACTCGCTTGGTAGACCAGGCTGGCCTCGAACTCACAGAGATCCGCCTGCCTCTGCCTCCCGAGTGCTGAGATTACAGGCGTGCACCACCACCGCCTGGCTCTTTCTTTATTTTTTATATAAGATCTTTATTGACAGATAGTTCACATAGTATACTATTTTCCTGTTTGCATAATTTGATAGACTTTAGTCCAGCATCCTCATAGGCCCATGACACCATCACCGCTTCCTTTTTTAGAACATCGCTGTCTTCAGTTTCTTTCTTTCCCCCTTTTTTTTTGAATGCCGAATGCCAATTTTTGAAGGAGGGAGGAGGTCTTAAATACAGGCATACAGGCTTACAGCACAATGGGAGAACCTGGGAGGGCAGAAGTTCGCTCCAGTGTTTTACAGTCTTGCATCTAAGCTGTTAACACCCCATATGCAGGATACACAGACAAGGAACTTCCCTTAAGCATTCAGGAGGGTGGAATCTCGAAGGGAATTAGCATAGGGAGGATATCAAGGTCAAGGTCAGCAAGCAAAGCAACAGTTACCCAAAACAGGGTCCTATAGGTCCCCCCCTTTTACTAAAAAATGAGCTTCTGACTTAGGTTACATGGGACTTCAGCAGGTCACCTTACCCATCATGGAGACACCTGTCCAGGCCACACAGGCGCTCTGTCTTAGGTTGGTGAGCGCCCCCCCCAGGTATTACCCGTCTCTGAATACTCATTATCATACAGGCTCAATCATGGGAGAGCTGCAGAGTTAACTGTTGCCAAGATCTCTGAGTGGCTTGTAATTTGTGTGTTCAACACAGAAAAGACCAACAGAAGTCTTAACCCACCCATAGCCAGTGGGCTAAAGGCAACTGAGCCATTCCCTTCCTTAACGAGCCTTACTGCAAATTGGAATCCTTGTAAGATGGTATCCCAAAAGCAAATGGAACTTGAGTTTGTAAATTTATAGCTTTCAAAGCCAATCGAAATGTATATAACTATTGATTTAAATTTGTCATGCCCAATAGAATGAAAGGTTAACTATGGTAGCTACTTTTGCTGCCAGGGTCTCCACTGTGCTAGCTGTAGTAACCATTTATGAAATGGCAATCCCAGGAACAGTAGTATGGTGATCATCATTGTTATAACAGCAACAATGGCAGCAGCGATGTCAAATTCTCTTCTGGAGCATGTGGGCATCCATTAGCATGGACACAACTCCAGGAACACGAACCGCCAAGGCCCATTTTTCTTGATCCCAGCACAACTTAAGCTGGTGTTTCTAATTCTTCAATGAGTTTTAATTAATGCAGCATTGATTTTGTTTGTTTGTTTGTTTTCTTTGAGACAGGGTCTTTCTATATGGTCCTAGCTGTCCTGGAACTTGCTATACACAGTGAAATAGCTTTGAACTCAGAGAGATTCCCCTGCCTCTGCCTCCTGAGTGCTGGGATTAAAGCTGTGAGCCACCATGCCCAGCCTTGATTTTTCTGCTTTAAATAATGGAGTTTGAAAATAATTGTGCTTTTAGTAAATAGAAGAGTTTACTCAGAACATAAGCTATAGTGTTTCTTGACTGTAACTGTAGGTTTATTTGTTTTGCCAGTGTTTTGCCAACCTATATGTCTGTGCACTACTGGTGCCAACCTATATGTCTGTGCACTACTGGTGCCAACCTATATGTCTGTGCACTACTGGTGTCTACCTATATGTCTGTGCACTATTGGTGTCTACCTATATGTCTGTGCACTACTGGTGCCTACCTATATGTTTGTGCACTACTGGTGTCTCCCTTTATGTCTGTGCACTACTGGTGCCTACGGCCATCAGATCCCCTGGACCCAGAGTTAGGGATGGTTGTAAACCATGTCCTCCGCAACATCAACAAATGCTCTTAGCCACTGAACCAACTCTCCAGCCTGTTAATTGTAGTTTTTCTTTCTTTCTTTCTTTCTTTCTTTCTTTCTTTCTTTCTTTCTTTCTTTCTTTCTTTCTTTCTTTCTTTCTTTCTTTTCGAGATAGGGTTTCTCTGTAGCTTTGGAGCCTATCCTGGAACTCACTTGGTAGCCCAGGCTGGCCTCGAACTCATAGAATTAACTTGGCTCTGCCTCCCGAGTGCTGGGATTAAAGGTGTGCGCTACCACAGCCCAGCTGTAGCTTTTCTATATTAAATCCTCTGTAATAAATATTTGTAGCACAAAACTGAGATTATTTTTGATTATTTTGTTTTATTTTAATTAGGTATTTTTCTCTAGGTTATTTGATTTCCCTGTGCTCTAGTGTCTTTGCCTGCAGTTAAATATTCCTTCCCAAAAGTTTATTCACAAAATTATTTTTAACCCAGCAGGCGCAGTTCAGATTCTGCAGGCCCATTTGCAGTACCTGACCACCTTCGGCAAGATGTTGAAGAATTTGAAGCTCTTTACGACCAGCACAGCAGCGAGTATGTTGTCCGAAATAAGAAGCTGTGGGACATTAACCCGAAACAGAAATGTTCGACTCTGTATGAGTAAGTAGCTTAGTGTTCCTACAGCCCACTTAAGAGGATCCAGGCTGTCTGATTGTGCCTCTGACATTTGTCCACATGTTTACCATTGGGTTCACCTCTGGGGAACACATGTTCAGAACTTTTGCCATGTACTACACAAAGTTTATTGAGGGTTTTTAATTACTAAATTTATAGTCCGGATCATAATCGGTTTGTCAGTTTGAGCTGCTGATGCTGATATTTTTTGCTTTGAAAACTCTGCTGCCAGGACTGGTAAATCAGGCTTCCAGCCATGGTCTTGGGGGTTTTGAGACAGTGTTTCACTCTGTAGCTCAGCAGTCCTCAGTTGATCTTGCTACCTTCCTGCCTTTGCCTCCAGAAACCAGGGTTGCAAGTGTGTGTGCCCCTCTACCAGTCATCCATAGTCTGTGTAATTGTGAATTCCAAGGTACTCCCTTAACAAAGAACACCGTCAACTATCCTGTCTTGTCCCATACTGATGGGTTGTTTACCCTCTCCCAGTTGCAATCACAAGTTAACGTAGCTTGGAGAAGTGTTGTCCTTTTCTAGAAAAAGGATCCCTGTGTACCGCTACAAATTCAGCTCGGATGTGGCTGTTGAGCTACAGTGATAGAAACCTGCATCCGTGTACCTCTGCCTTGTGTTGGTGATGAAAGGAAAGTGTGCTCTTTTTCTTAAAGAATTTCTGACGTGGGTTACTTTAGGATTGAAACTATGAATGTGAAATTTAACAGTTAAGTGTGAATGATGTAAATAAAACAACCTAGTATAGAGTCCAGAAAACTAAGAAATGTCAGGCCATTTTGAGCTTCACATTAGTAAGTTTTGTGGTAGTTGAGCCTCTCTTTTAAGAAACTTGGATAAAAATCTGGTGAAAAATTAATGCAAAAGCTAGCTATTCCGAAAACCGTTATTCATCCATGGTGTCATCTTTTCTTTATTTCACTCCATTCCATTATTACTGTGAGTCTGTTTAAACAGTCCTAGGTCCCGCTTCAGGAAGTTCTTTTGTTGAGTTGAAATACTGAGCAATCTTGTTAAGAGAACTCTTGGGTGGCAGTTTAGAAATAGCTACAAAATTAGATTGATATTTCTTAAAACGTGGTATAATTTGCTTCAGGCTTTTATAAACCAAAGCTGTCTTACTCTACTAGAAACTGACGTTATAGGAAGATATATATCATATATATGTAGTTCTCTGTATTTCAGGAGGGAACACATAGCAACTTGAGAAGGTAGTCTCTTTCATTGATCAGTGTGTGATTGAAAACGAAGATTAAACTCCCACATATGAGAAGATAAGAAAAATGTCAGAGAAATACTGAGATTGTTATTACTAATTTTTCTAGACTTTAACTTTTCACCTAAAAAAAAAAAGAGAGAAAATTGACCTAATTTTACTGGTCTCTTCAATTTTTAACATTTTATAATTTAGATAGTTTAACCACATTATTTCTAAGATAGTTTTTCCTAACACCACTTTCGTGGTGTTGGCCAAGATTTTTCGTCGTATAAAATCGTGTCGCCTGCAGCGCAGCAGAAGAGCTGAAGCGGTGTTCTTGGGTTGCAGTCTGTTACAAATAAATGACGTTCTGGAAAACAGATCATGAGCATAAACAAAATGGGGTTTTCAGAGGAGCGTCCTTTGAAATGCCCCTCCCTGTCCTCCCCCTTGTGCTGGCCGTCACCTGCCCTGGCATCCTGTAAGTCCATCAGCAAACACTGCAGATTGTTACAGCTTGCACACGTAGGCAGCAGGTGTTGGTATATTAGCTTTATCAGTATTACTTTTTACACTGCCATATGCAGTGTGCTCATTTCTTTGCCTCGTTAAATACAGGAATATCTGTCGGTTTCAATCTAAGGCTTTGAAGGGGTCATAATGGGAGAGCATAAAAATTTTCCAAACTCAGCAAAAATGGAAATGGGCCTAAGCCTGTGGTCTGCTGTTAAGTTCTTTCATCTCTCCTGACTAGCCATGCTAACACTGGTGTGTGCCCTGTTGATAAACTGATCCTAGACTTTGAAGCTAGATTATGAAGAAACCTATTTACTCACTTTGGATACAGTGTTTACACTTGCTAAGACGACTTTTCAAGACCTAGAAAATACAAAGTTCATTCTGTGTCACATTTCAAATAGTAGATTAAAATTTATATTTTGCTAAAATTTCTTGAGTTAAAGGTTGTCTATTTCAGCCTGTGAAGTGTGGACTGCTTCTTAACAGGGCAGGAAATGTGGAGGATCTCTTTGAAGACCTTATTTTCTGAACATTATAGAAAAAGTTAGAGCTGGGGTTATAGCTCAGTTGGTAAATTGTCTGCCTGGTGTGCACATGGTTGTGGGTCCCATTCTCCTTTCTATATCAACCAGGTGTGATACGCATGCCTGTAATCCCAGTATTAGAAGGTAGATGTGTGGGAGCTGAAGTTTAACCGTGAGTTTGAGGGCAGCCTGGATGCATGAAACCCTATTGTAAAAAGGGACTAGGGAGAAAAGAAGAAAGATTTAAATCTAGAAATATTGAAAGGAAAGATTCAAATTATGACCAGTTAAACCACACAAATAGAACCATGTTTTTTCTCGTGTGCATTCTTTCCAACTTAAGCTGAATGTTTGTAAAAACAAGTGATTGACTGCACAGTCTTGTCATTTATGTTACCTACTAAAGTACAGTGGGAATGTTTGTCATGTCCCTGAATACTGTTCAGGAGCATTACAGGCTGACTGGTCGGTAAGAGTATTTTCTTTTTCTTTATAGTCTCTCTCTCTTGGTGTATGTGTGTGTAACTTGTGGGTGCAGGTGCACGTGCAAATGGAGGCATATGGCGGGGATCCCCCTTGCTTGCCTGCCACTGTATTCACTGAGGCAGGGCCTCAGTTGAACACATTGCTCCCCAGAATCACTAGTGTAGCTCACCAGCCTGCTCCAGGAATCCCATCTTCACCTTCCAAGGGCTGGAATTACAGGTGGGCTACCATACCCCTGACATTTACATTGGTGCTGGGGATCTGAACGCCAGCTAATCCTCAAGCTTGCACAGCAGGCTTTACTCAGTGAGCCATCTTTCCAGCCCTGCTTTACAGGTGTAAAAAGGCTGCTTTTCAGTAGTGCTGTAGTATTCATGATGGGAAATAAAACTGTATAGTCTAACACTTAATTTTTTAAGGTAAATTTGCATACATCATTTACATTGCTACCTTGTTACTCAGTGGCAGCTCCATAACCACTGTAAAAGTTGATGTAGGCTGATGTTTATATCAGTCACCAAAATATAGATTTTGGTGACACTTTTTTTAGACACATATCTTTTATTTGAGATATATATATATGAGAGAGAGAGAGAGATTTTTTTGAGTTTGTTTTTCCCCCCTTTTCATTTGGCATTTTTGTTTCTGGCATTCTTAATTTTTTTCTAGGTAAATTTTCTTGACTTTTCCATTGTTTTGTGTTTATTCCCCACTTACTAGTTACAACTTAAAACATTCTGAGCGTCTCTTCTTTCCCCAAAAGAAAGCACGACGGGATTGTGTTCCCGGGCAGGCGAATTCTGGTTGTTGTCTCTTCGATTTCAGTCTGGACTTTCTAGTTTCCTCTGAATTTATTCTTGGGGGTGTTGATATCAGAAGGAAAGTATTTTTGCCTGGGGAGGAAAAACCTAGTCCTTTCTTGTAGTAACTCAATGTAAATACTGTTTTTTTCCAAGTTACTTCTCTCAGTTGTTGGAAGAGCATGGCCCCTTGGCCCTGAATGACAAGGTGTTCTCTGAAGAGGATGAGTTCTTCCCTGAAGAGACTCGACAGATGCTGGAGAAAGCCGGCGGTTTGAAGTCTTTCCTCCTGGGATGTCCTCGATTTGTTGTGATAGACAACTGTATTGCATTGAGAAAAGTTGCCTCAAGACTCAAGAAAAAGAGAAAGAAGAAAAACATCAAAACTAAAGTTGAAGAAATTTCAAAAACAGGAGAATATTTACGAGTTAAACTACCACTAAATCCAGCTGCTAGGGAATTTAAACCAGATGTAAAGTCCACACCAGTGTGTGAGGATGTAAAGTCTGCACCAGGACCTGCTGAGTCCCCAGGACCAGCTCCTGAGGATCTGAAGCCCCAACTGGACTCTGATAGCTCTTGTGGTTCAGCTTCTGAGGACAGCAGACTGGAAGTGGCCTCTTCTGACTCGCCCCCACCACTCTGTGAGGATGTACATCACAGACCAGCTTCCTCTCCTCCCACAGTAGCTCCTGAAGATGCCAAACCAACATACTGGACTCAATCCCACGTGGTCACAGGATTCTGCACATACCTTCCTTTTCAAGGATTTGACATCACGCAGTCAAGGCCTGCATACATCAACATGGTACCAAGCCTGCCCCAGTTCACCGGCATCTACACACCCTTGGCCAGCATTCCCTCTGAATATGCCATGCAGAGATCCATGCCAGTGGTGCCATCTTTTGTAGCCAGCGACAGAGCAGATAAAAATGCCACTGCATATTTCGAGAGTCAGAATTTGAATACTGGGAATGACTGTGGTAACCAGATTGCCTCTGAAGCACAGATCCTTGAGCATTCTTTGGGAATGTGTGTGAAGTCCCAGAGCAGCCCAGCTGATCTTGAGACAGCTCTGAGTGAGCCCGACAGAAACAGCAGGCATGGTGGGAGCTCCGACATCCAGTGTGAAGCATCTCCGGAAAGTACCAGCAGAGCAACAGACACTTTCCCTGCACCAGTGCTTGCCGTCCAGGTAAGGCTCAAAGAGAAAAGGGTATTTAAAAGAAACATGTTTGTTGTCATTGTGTGCGTGTGTATATGATGTGTGTGTGCTAGTGCAGGTGCACACATGCCACAGCACACATGTTCACATTAAAGGACAACTTTAAAGGCTCAGTTCTCTCCTTCCACTGTAGGATCCGGGGATTGCACACACGCTGTCAGGCTTGCAGAGCAAGTGCTCTTACTACTCAGCCCACTCAGTGGCCTCAAAAAAAAGAGTGTTGGTCCAGAAGCTAAGTTTGCCTTTTCATTTTTCATTGCCGTTATGTTTACTAAAGAAAGAGTTGGCTTCATAGTGGTTATGAAAACTTTTTCTTGAAAAAAAAATCTGTAAGCTGGGTGGTGATGGTGCACACCTTTAATCCCAGCACTCAGGAGGCAAGAAGCATCTCTGTGAGTTTGAGGACAGCCTAGTCTACAAAACAAGTTCCAGAACAGTTAAGGCTACACAGAGAAACCCTGTCTTAACCAAAAAGAAAAGGAAAAATATCTGTAAATATGAGCCCTTCTGTAAGGCATCCCAAGTACCTTTGTTGTTTAAAAGATGTTTGGATGAAGCAATATATAATAATAATATAATATAAATAATAAAATATAATAATCCATGTTCCCCTGCAAAGTTCTACACTGATAAGAAATAAGGTAATAGAGTTGTCAGCAGGTGGAGCCAGAATATCACTTTGATGATTAATAAAGAAAAGAGGAAGGAGTTTGTGGCTACTTCCGTGGAGACACGCACACACTGCTAACTACAATAGTGTTATCTGTCACATTGGTTTATGCAGTGTTCACAGAAAAATCAGAATAGAGGCCCGCAGTCCGAGCTGACTGCCTAGAACTCACTGTATGTGCTGCCAGCTCTTCTAGAGTGTGGCTCAATGTAAGAGAACTTGCTGAGCGTGTGCAAACCCTGGGTTCCAGGCCCGTCACATAGTACGGAAAAGGGGAGAATCTGGGCTGCACGTGCCCATGCTCTGCCAGACCAGAGGTGGGAACGAGAGCTGTAAAGGAGACAGTCAGGTGGACAGAAATGAGTGGTTTGTCTAAGTGCTTTCCTGACAAGCATGCAGACAACCCAGGTTCTCTGTAGTTGTCCTTTGGTGTGAATTCACTATAGTCCTCGTTGAATTGTGCCCGCCCTTAAGTTTTCTGCTTTCTAGCAAGCTTTGGCAGGGGGGGGTGGGTGGGGGGGGGGGGGTGGGTTAATACTATGGAGCTAGTATTAATTTTGGTTATATTCTATATGTTTCCCTAGTAAAATTTATATATGAAAAGATATTATCTAAATTGAAAAAAAGTCCTTAGGAAAATTCTGGGCATATTTTAAAATGTTATACAATGGCCTTATTTTACTAGTATAGCTGAGATCAATAAGTTTTAAGCAATTGTTTTGTCCCATAGGTGTCTAGGAGTGTAGTACATCAGGAAGTCAATACTGAGCCATATGAACCTTTTGAGACACAGCAGGTGAGTCAATAGTATATTAAACTGTTCAAATATTTCATTTTTTATTAACATATGAATTGGAGCCAGCTAATCTTAAAGTTACTATGGAATAAGCTTTATTTATTTTAACAAAAAAAATAAACAGCAACACTTTTTTTGTTGAAATTTGAGAGGAAGAGGCTAAGAAAAAGGTTAGGTTTTGTTTCCCTTCGAGTACTAATTCAAAGGATAACGGCTTTCTTCTAACTGGTGTGATGAGCATGTATTGTGAATAAATAAGGTTATTTACATGAACAACATCGGAAGATACAAGAATGGTTCAATTATCTTGTTTCAAGATAAACATCACCACTAGAAATTATTATTGTTCTAGAAATATTAACTAATAAAATTAGGTATGAGAAAGAAAAAAAGAGGTATAAGTATCATTGCTTACAGAAATTAAGATCAGAATAATTAAAAGGTAATTACATACAAGATACTTCACATATACTAAGACCAGCTTACTAAGAGAAAATATCTTATTTTTAATGGCAAAAAATCCATTTCAAGATAGCGAAGCTGCTATTGAGAGACTTAATGAGGAGAGGAGATGCCCATGTACTTGATTGGATAGGATGTAATGAAAACATTGATTTTTTTTTCCCCCTAGTTTTGTTTCTTAATGCAGGATAATCTAACTACACCTGGTGATCCTAAGCAGTGTTTAATAGTTATCTACTGAGGCAGACAGTAGAGACGCACGCCTTTAATGCCAGTACTCTGGAGGCAAAGGCATAGGCAGGCAGATCTCCATGAGTTCAAGGCCAGCTTCAAAGTCTAGTGGCTTCAAATAACAGCAAACGGTTGTTCTGTCACAGTTCCTCTTGGTCAGAAATCCAGGAACTGCCTGGGAAATCTGGATCTGGAAGAGTAAATATTCTTAAAAAGGTTTCGAATCAGTAAGAAAAAGACAGTCTGTCACAAAAATAGGAATTGGCATGAATATACAAGCCATAGTAAAGAAATGTGCATGGTTTTTAGGCATTCACAAACAAACCAGTTCCATGTGCATGGCATTTAAAGAAGTAGAATGCAGCCGTCTACAGAAAGCAGTGCAGAATTGTCTGCACTCAGGTGTGTGAGACCAATGGACAGGTATTTAAATACATGTTTTCATAATTTTAACAGCCAAAAATTAGATACCATTTAAAGTTCCACCACTGGCGGCTGAAGTGTGTGTGTGTCCATGTACTGAAATACAGTGCTGGTTTTTTGTTTTTTGTTTTTTTCCAGACAGGGTTTCTCTGTGTAGTTTTGGAGCACAACTTTTAAACAGCTGTTAACTGATGCCTCTGTGGCTTACACTTAGGGGGACCTTTCCCAGACTGAAAAGGAGTACCGCCTGTTAAGAGACCAGCTCACGGCAGCAGTGGAGAACTATGAGCAGAGCAAACTCAGGAGCTCAGAAGAGACCAGGGACCTGGAAGAGAAGCTGAAGAGGAACACAGAAGAGAAGAAGGTGATCTGTCCCACTCTGCTTGATTCCATGTGGCAGGAGGAAGGGTGGAGGAATGTGAGTGCAGTGTTTCTTGTCGTGGTGAAGAGCCTCACACACTGCTTGTGAGGAGGACTGTGAGTCTGGGTTTTGTTTATCTGTAATTTAAGTTCCGAGAGAAAGTCCTAAGGCAGTTCACATGAGAGGTCCTAGAGTCAAGCTTGGTTCTTTCTATCCTGAGAGTTCTGCTTAGGACTGTTTGAGAGAGCAGTTGGGTTACTTAATTCACTAAAGTTTAGTTTGCTTTTCTGGAAAACTTACTCCATGCCGTGTGCCAGTGCCCTGGAGCATCTGGTTTAGATTCTGCTAGTCGGCACTGACCATCAGTTCCATAGTGGAGTGGCACCAGTTAGGGAAAGCCTGCTCACTTCAGTGGGGCCGTGAGATCACAGATGTGAGGAAATGATGTTCCTTTTTAAAGAAACTACTGCTTCCTATTCATAGAGGGAACAGAGAGACTAACCCATTTAAGAAGGAAATTAACAGCTGGAATAATACATTAAATAGCAGAAATGCTCTTTATTGAGATTGGAGTGGCCCTGGAAGAAAAGGTTGGTTGGTGAAAGGTGACTGGAAACTCCAAGGGTGAGAAGAGTTGGTCGTCGTCCTCACTGTCTGTCTGGGAAAAATAAAGTAGTAAGAGAAAAAATCAAACCCTACTCAGCACACGACACGTAAGACACAAGCTTGGATAAACGAGGGGTTAGTAAAATAGTGATGCAAATGTGGTATTGCCTCAGGAAGACTTGCACTGTAACCCATGTGGCCTGTGTGAGTGACATTTGTGACAGAGACCTCTTCAGCTTCACAAACTGAAGGTCAGACTGGGTACTGTATTTGTACAGTCCCTCATGCTGTATGTATAGATGACCTCTGTTCTGGGGATATGACATGCCCAAGAGGGGGCTGTGACAGAACAGAGCTTGGCTGCTGCTCTCTGGCTCTTATGTTTGAGGTCTTAGCCTTTTGAGAGAGGGTCTTATTGCGTCATCTAAGCTGGGCTCAAACTCCATGTCTCTGCCTTGTGCACGTTCCAGCCTAGGCAGGCAGCCCTCTACCAGGTGCCTTTTCCTTTTGTGTGGCTTTGGACCTGGTATCACATGATTGTACTCAGGAACATGTTTAAGTTCAGTGATTCCATCCCTCAGGACAGGCTTCTCCAGTTTCTAGACTTTCTTCGTTAATTGTGTACTCTCTTAAATTGTGAATCTGAGTTTCTTTGGTTGTTTACACAAGTAGGTGGGAGTTATTATGATCATTTCCTTATTAATTTTGAAGTGGCTTTGTCATTAAAGGGAGGTGAGTACAAACAGCACATGAACTAGGGTAGTATTTTCGTTGGCAGAGCTATGTATGTATGTTTGTGTGAATAAACATGATTATAATTCTTTATCCTTTGTTAACTGGTCTCCTGGAAGTGCCTTTGCCGAGTAGGTTCTCAGGCCCTAGTATGACCTTGTGTTTGCACATAATCTCCCTTTCAAGACGCTAGGTCCGAGGTGAGCATTGGCTCAGTGTGAACAAAGTTGACTTGGCTTCCAGTTGATCATGGAAATAAAAGTGACCATGTACAGTACAGGAGCTTATATATGTGGTAGGCATGGGGTCATCCAAGTCACAGTTATGACTCTGCAAGGCATGTTTGGACTCTGTAAGGTTTTATTAGCAAGGAAAATGTGGACAAACACCCCACTTCCCCAGCCTGAGAGGGAACTGCAGAACTTTTGTGATTCTGCTGCTGTGGAAGAGAGAGCCTATGCATCACATCCATCAAAACCAGTCCCTGAAGTAGAACCCAACTCTTACAGGAACTTGACTACTTAGCAGGTTCATCTCTAGTAGCATCGAAATCCTGGTGTCTAAGGCTGAAGAAGGAAGAAATGGCCTCTTCGTCCATATCATTTTTGAGTTGAGTTGAGTTCCTATTACATCTTTGTAGGTTTACTATAGGGTATGTTGTTCTTTCTGTTCTTTCTAAGCATGTTCTGATCCTAAGCAAGAAGTTTAGGATCAGAAGCTCAATTTGTAACTAAGAAATTAAAGTCTTTCCCTAGCAAGTAGGAGTACAGAATTTCGTTAGGCAGCTGTTGGTAGCTACAGAATTTGAGACTGTGCACTATTTAACTTATTTTTAGTTTTTAAAATAATGCTTGGATTCTCTGGTGCACTTCAGTTATTAGAAACAGTGAATTATGCAATGTTTTACTTGTGACTGGTATTTTATTTACAAAAGAACCCTACCCAGATACTTTGCACTCTCTGAGTGGATGATCCTTCACAATTGACTGAAAGCGTTTTTCAGATATTTCAAAAAGCAGCAACTAGATGAGGAAGCCAAGAAATTGGTTTGGGAGTGCCATTGACTCTTCCCCTCCAGGGGAAGGGAATTAGCATCGCCTCAAGAGTTTCTCTCACATACTGCCTGGACTACAGACAGATATTCCATCCGAATGCCTTGAGTGATTAGTCAGAGATGTCCTATTTCTAAAAGCAAACAAGAACTGCTGGACTTGCCAGCTAAAACATGTGCAGGTTACTTCTAAGTTAGGGAGGTGTATAGACTGAAGACTGAACAGTGAATTCCGTGGGTACACAGGTTCTCCAGAGGACTTCCTGTAGCCAGTGCACTCAGTGGTTAAAGTATGGCTGTGCTGTGTTTACTGAATTCGGGGCTGCAAGTTGTAGCATGCCCACCCCAGGGGGCCAGCTCCCTTAAACTTGAATTATTACAAATGCGAAGACACTGTCACTGTTCTAGGCTTCCAGGGTCTTATTTTTCCTCCCAAAAAAGTATTGCCATGATTATTCAAGTATTTTCTAAAATGCTTTTAGATCTCAAAGACCGAATTAGACTGGTTCCTCCAAGATTTGGACAGAGAAGTTAAAAAATGGCAACAAGAGAAAAAAGAAATCCAAGAAAGATTAAAGGTCCTGAAGAAAAAAATTAAGAAGGTTACAAATACCAGTGAAATGTAAGTAACATTTGAACGGCATTAATGTTTTAATATTCTGGGGTTTCTAGTTCTTGTCAGATTCTTTGTATTTAATGTCAAATTATGTATCATTTAAAAAATCTTTATAGATACTGTTTTCACAATTGTTTACATCGTTTAAAAAGCATCCATTGAAAAATTCTTTCCCGGGTTGGGGATTTAGCTCAGTGGTAGAGCAAGCAAGGCCCTGGGTTCGATCCTCAGCTCAAAAAAAAAAAAAAAAGAACAATTCTTTCACCTAAAACTTCGTCCGAATTATATATAAAAGTGAGAGTAGCCTGGGACTGAGTCAACAAAGGCCCAGTTGCCTTTAAGATTGAACATTACTGTGAACATTCTTACTGCATATGCCATGCTGGCTGGCTTATTTATTAATTTATTTTCTTATTTTGAGATGGTCTCATCTCTACTGTATAACTCAGGATCTCCCTTCTCGTGTTCCTGAAGAGGTGGGATTCCAAGCATGTGCATTCATGGAAACAATAAGTAAAACTTGCTCTGAGCAGCACAGCGTGACAGCAGTAGCTGGGCAGACTGAGTTCGTTGGGAGCTTTTATTGGATGTGGGTGCAGTTCACTGTGTGGAGTTGTAGTGAAAAAACCTGAAAGGTAATTAAGGTTTTGTAACTGCTTTTATAGGTCTGCCCAGAAAATTGATAGCTTGGATAAGGAATTCGGGTCACATCTGGACCAGTCCCCAGGAATCAGGCAACCAACTTTTAATTATTCTTAACATCTTTCACTACAATCTCACTAGACTCTTAAGTGTGTCATTGCTTATCTGTCTCTTAAATAATTCTCAAGGCTTGCATATGTATATATCCAGTTTCTACTTCTATCTCGTTGTCAGTATAAAAATGCCTCAGTGTATTGCTATCATTTACTCCTTTTCTTTCCTTTTTTTTTTTTTTTTTTGAAGTAGGGTCTCACTGTGTAGACCAGGCTGGCCTTGAACTCACATAGATCTGCCTGCCTCTGCCTCCCAAGTGCTGGGATTATAGGCATGTGTCACCTTTCCTGGCTCTCTCTCTTTTTTTTCTTTAATTAACTTCAACCACAAATGTATTTGAAGTACTCTACTGAGGTGGAGTGTGGCTCAGTAGTGGAAACACCTTTTGTGCCACTTGACACTAGTCTCAGCATGGAGTTGTAGTGTGTAGCTGTTATTACAGTTTGTCCAATAGTTTTCATGGAGAACCTGTAAAGTTTCCTTTTAATCCTTCTTAATGGACATTGTGTTGTTATGTACACAACCAGGTCTCACCAGTCAGTTGTATTTTGCTTTATTTTGTTTAATGCCATTTTGCATAATCTTTTCTGTTCCCATCATCTTCAATGGCTTCCTTGTAGTTACAATGTTTAACCATGATGGAACTGGAAATCCCCGTAAGCAAAACAATCCAGACCTGTAAAGACAGGAATGGTGTTTTCTGTCATACAGACCGCAGACTTTAGTTTCCATGTGTGCATGTAGGTCATGAAACTAGAGAAAAAGCAGAGGATCTTCCAGTTTGAAGAGTGAAATATATTTGATATGAAAACAAAAGGAGAGTGGTGGGGGAAGGGCGGATCAGCAGCAGGAGGGTCGGAGGTCTGAATGCCACAGTGAAACAGTACTTTGTAGGTTAGCTTAAAAAGTGGCCGTGAACAGCTTTGTCCTGATCACATTTTTCCTGTTTTTATAACTCTTTCATATATTCTATATTCATGGAATTTCTTTCTCGTAATATAGAGGGTATTTGAGAGCAATTACCAGTTTATCTTGGTGGTACTCCTCATGTCCTCAGAAGCCAGTGAGCTGGAGCTGGGGGAGTGGTTATCATCAAGTGCTTGCCTAATAAGGACCTGATTGTATCCCAGCATCCGAAAATAACCGTATGTGTGGTGATGCGCTACCTGTAACACCAGGGCTGTGGAGGTGGACACAGGAGGATCCTGGAGCTCACTGGCCAGCCATTGCAGCCCTGTTGGTCAGATCCAGATCTCAGTGAGAATCCATGTCTCAAATCAAGCAAAATGGATGGCTCCTGAGGAATCACACTTGAAGTTAATTAACCTCTGGTCTCCACAGACAGCAAGCCACCGCCACCCCCTGTGCCCAGATGCATGCTTGAAAACACACACACACACACACACACACCAGTAAATTGACACAGTGCCCTCATGTGTTCCTCTGCCCTTCTTCCAGATACTCCCTTTTGATTTCTTGTCTTCCTTTGAGCACTTGTAAAAATGCAGAGAGCACACTGAGTCTGAATTGTTTGGTTGCCCACGAGGCAGAAGTTACTCTAGAAAACGTGGTTTCAAAGCTGGCCTGGCACCTGATGTCGTTGTGATCTCACTGGATGGACTTGTTCTCAGAGTTTTCTCTTGCTCTTCACACAGTGCGCTCCTGAATGAGAAGGCGGCAGTCGAAGAGCGCATCCAGAGAGGGACAGAGCGTTGTGAGGAGAGTCGGCAAAGGGCCGTGGCTGCGGAGGTGAGTCCAGGACACTGGTGATCAGCAAGGGCAGAGTCCTCTGTTGGCTTTGTGGTTTTTTACCTGTTAGAATGGTGCCGTTATTGAAACTGGGAAATTAAGGAATAGGCTATCATCCATAATCTCATTTCTAAATAAAGTAATTGTTATTTTTCTTGGCCTAAGGATTTTTAATTTTTATTCCTTCTTTTCAGTACTAGGACCTCATGCTGGCCAGGCATGCACAGCACTGCAGTGTATCCCTAGACCTAAAGTTTATACTTGTTTCAGATGTGCCCATAAATATATTTCACGTTTGTCTTTATAAATTTTGAAAATTTATAACTGTTTTTCTTATTTAACAAAATAATTTAGTAATTTCTCATGCTTTTCATGGAATGTCTTCATCATACTTCATCACCTGAGGTATGTCAATATTTGCCGGTCCTTCCAAAGCAAATTAAAAGAACCCCCAGGCTGGGGGATCGCTCTCTAAAGTGTTTGTGTTTTCTGAACAATGAGGACCTCAGGCCCATCCCAGAAACCTTTTTTTTTTTTTAAACTGGCATTAGGAAGGTAGAGAAATGGAACCCTGGGGCTCACTGCAAGCCAGCTTCTCCTACTTAATAGCAAGTTGCAGGCTAGTGAAAGATCTTGTCTTAAGTAAACAAACAAAAAAGGTTGAATGAACCTGTGAAATGACACCAGAGATTGTCCTCTGTCCTCCATGTGTATACACACACACACACAGATACCAGAACCTACTCAATAAAATAAATTGCAAGTCAACCACTGCTACTGTGTTGGTGACTTGTAATTCTAATTTCAGATACACCAAGAAGCATAGATGGGGGAAATCACAAGTTCAAGGCCAGCCTGTCCTAAATACAAAAGAAAAAGAAATAGAGGTGTATATGTGGGTGTTTGCATGTTTGTGTTTTCTTCAGTCCTCTAGAGAAATACTAATGTTGGTATCTCTGGAAAAGCTGAAACAAGGGAATGGCTGTGTGTAACACCTGGCTTTATTTTGTTGTTGTTGTTGTTTATTTGAGAAACAAGTTCTATTTATTGTCACATGCATCTGTGGTTTCTCTGGGGACATGAGAAAAGGATGCACTTGGACCATCTGGAAATAGCAGACATCCCAGTTACTTGTCAACCAAACCGCTGCTTCTAGGGAGCTGAGTGAAGAGTCAGTGTGCCATGCTCTGCCTGCCTCTGATTGCCTGGCCTCTTCAGTTCACACTCTGTGTTACTTGGCAACAGGGTTGCCTGGAGGACCTTAGTCAGGTTATTGACACCTGGATTAAAATGAGGCTATTCCACATCATCTGCACTGATTCTTACACAACAGCCTTGTAGCTGAGTGAGGCTTAGGACTGAGTAAGTGCAGGCCTCTGATCCTTATACAGCTGGAAGGTGGGTAGTGTAAACTCTCCCTATCCTCCCAGGGAATCTGGCTCTGTGCCTGTGTAGTGATACAGAAAGTCATGGAGTTTCATGTCACTAAGTAGATTTCTGGTATCATTTTTCATTCCTGTTCACCTGATGAAATTACAACATAATCATGTTCTTATGTGTCTGCCGTCGTACTTTATTTCTGGAGAAACTGGAAAGGTTTTAGTGTTTACAGTAAACTCTTCAAGTAGATCTTCATTTGTAAATATTTGTGTATCCTCTAATGTCTTGACAGCTCTCTGTCCTGGAAAACTGGAAGGAGCGAGAAGTCTGTAAATTACAGAGTGTAGCGTCACAAGCAGAAACCTATCTTAAGAACCTCAAGCTGATGAGCAGGTACCGTAGCCTCCCAAGTGTTCTTCCCAGCATGCATTTGGGAAGTTAAGTTAGAAACACTTGAAGAGAAATATGTATTTTGATCATGTTTTTCCCCTCCCTTAAATCCTCCCAGAACCTCCCCACCTCCCTGCATCCAACCTTATTTCCTTTCTGTCTCTCTAAAAAAAAGATGAAAATCAAAGACAAGACCAGCATCTATCTATCTTATCTCTCTCTCTCTCTCTCTCTCTCTCTCTCTCTCTCTCTCTCTCACACACACACACACACACACACACACACACACACACACACACAGCAAACAAAGCAAAAACGAAACAAGAAGTCCAAGAACAAAGGTTCATTTTGTGTTGGCCAACTACTGCTGGGCATTGGGTGTGGAGCCCACAGAGGTTTCCTAGTGAGAGCTGAGCTTGCTCTACCCAGCAGGGCTGCATTAGAGGATGGGCTGACCACGTGCATGGTCACTAGGCGTCTGAGATGGGCTGCACTTGGCTGAGCTGGGGGAGGCCTTTGCTCCACCCCTGGCATTCCTATAATAGCCCTCTAGAAGAGCCAGAAGGGGCCGGTGGATAAGGATCCAGGCCCTCCCGAGGCTGTCCTGTGTTTCTGTTTCTCCCCCCTCTGTATTTCTATCTGAATCTCTTATCCCTCACTCCTCAAGAGTACCTTGGGGTAAAATGTGGGAGCTGATCTCCCAGCTGGTCTCCCACAATTGGGCCTGCCCTGAGGTGTGCATGAAATACCCATTGGTTTTCCCTTTGACATTGGATATAGTCTGCAAATAGCTTCTTGGTTAAGGGTGTCTGCTTCCATGGTGCAGAGACTAAACTATGTACCACCACATCTTCTCCAAGATTGACAATTTCAAAACATGCTTTTGATTGTGGATTTGTTTCTGTTTGCCTTTAAATGCTTTTAATTTTTCCAGTCTATAAAGTGGATATTAAGCAGTTTTCTACTTCTAAAATTTTCCAGTGATTCTGCATCATATCCTGACATGGAGTGTGATACGCTCTCATGGGAATTGTTTCTTTCTAATGTAAGAGAAGAAATTGAGAGCACAAAGGTAAGCTAGAAAACTTGTCATAATTCTACCAAAATCATTCCTTTTTTTAACCATTATGGTTTTTTATTGAAATTACTAGGAATTTTTCAGAAAATTAGTGACATTTTCTTAATTATCTTAGGGCGTTTGCTTAGCATGCCTAACGCCCTGGGTTCATTTCTGAGCACCAAGAAAGGGAACAGAAGGAATTCCAGGAGGCTTCCCAGTGCTAGATGACGAGATCCTTCCCCAGCCCCCTCTCCTGAGAAGCAGTTGTCTTGCTTTAGTGATGTCCAGCCGGGGAGGCCTGCCCACCAAGGCTCAGATCCGACTGAGCGCCTCAGCCTTGCCACCTCAAGCCTCTCAGTAAAATGGTGTGACTTTCTTAGAAAGATTATCTTAAAGCTTTAATCACACTTACATGTCTTGGGAAACTCTTTGGTCAGATTAATTCTCTGAAAAGAGAAAATACTAATTGAAACAGTGTTTTCTTTTGGAATTGGTTAGAAAAACTCCACAATCTCCCTTCTACCCACAGTCTCAGTTTGAAGATCAAATCAAGGCCATTAAAAATGGTTCTCGGCTCAGCGAGCTTTCCAGCGTGCAGATTTCTGAGCTCACATTTCCTGACGGTACAACGGTGAGTGAGGTGAGATGCATGACCACACTTTCTTTCTTAACTGGCCAGAGCACTTTAGTCTTCTGTTCTCTAAACATGGGGAGAGGCTCGTCCTAATGTCTCCATATTGATACTGCGTGTAGACAGGGGTTCTCTGTGTAGCTCTGACTGTCCTGGAACTCCCTCTATAGACCAGGCTGGCCTCGAACTCACAGATCCACCAACTCTGCCCTCCAAGTGCTGGGATTAAAGGCGTGTGCCACTGCCACCCAGCTATCTTTTTACATTAAAGTGCATTTTAGAAAAGCAATGATTTTGTTTTGTGGGCTTTGTAGAAAGGCTAACCATGGCTGTCAGTTTGCTGGATTTTGAGGTGCCTATTTCTTGGATTTAAACGCGGAGGAGACTAAGAATTTCAGGCCTCTGTTGGATTTCAGAGTGTTTGGCGTGTCATTGCAACCCTGGTTGCTGATTTCCCAGTGCCTGCCTTGCACCTTCTTGCTGCGACACGTCTAAATGGCTGTTCTCCAGCCTAAGATATTGTCCTGGTGGGCTCTCTCCCTTCCCTACATCTGTAATGTACAGTAGATCACCACAGTTAGATGCCTCAGCGCTTTACAGCCTGTCAGCTCCTCCCGAGGACTTAGGTTTGATTCCCAGCACCCACATTGTGGCTCGCGGCATCTGTGACTCCAATTCCAGGGCATCCAATGCTCTTTTCTGGCCTCTGAGGATATCAGCCAGACACATAGTACACAGACATAAATGCAAGCCAAGCAGTCATGCACATAAAATAAAATGAGATTTTTAATTTCTTAGGAATGGAAGGTAATGGCATCATGATCTACACTTCTTTCTGCATTGACTTCAGTAAGAAATAAGTTCTTAATGACACTTCAAGGTCACTTCTCATTTTTGTTTTCTCCCAAGTGTCTACAGCAAATATGGAAGGAAAAAATTTTGACTCTCAGAATATTTTTCTGTTACAATTTTACTTTTTATAATTTTATAACTATTCAAAAATATTTCATATTCAAAGTTATGAGACCTCTCAGATTATCAGGAACTTACGTAAAGAAGTTTCCTTACAGGCTGCAGAGATAGCTGAGAGGTTGAGCATTGACTGCTCTTCCAGAGGTCCTGAGTTCAATTCCCAGCAACCACATAGTGGCTCACAACCATCTATAGTGAGATATGATGCCCTCTCCTGGCCTACAGGCATACATGCAGGCAGAACACTGTATACATTATAAATAAATTTTTAAGTACCCTTAAAAACCATTTATCGCCTTAATCTCAGCACTCAGGAAGCAGAGGCAGGTAGATCTCTGTGAGTTCAAAGCCAGTCAGTCTGGTCTATAGAGCTAGTTCCAGGACAGCCAGGATTACAAGAGAAACCCTGTCTCAAAAACAAACAAAACTCCAGCATTTATTTTGTGCCTCATTTCTCCTCATATGTTCACTGGGTATTTATTGGTGATCAAGATTAAACGGGACCCTGCTGAATGCTCTAACGACGTAAATCCTCATCTAGGGTTAGAAAGGAATGAGAGGGTAGTGTTTGGGGAGAGGCAGGGTGCAGATGCTCAGAGGGGTCTGGTGTTGCATAGACAGAGCACATGCTGGGAGGCTAGAAATAAAAGGAAGGGACATCAGGAGCACTGCAGAACCCTTCAGAGCCAAGCAGAACAAAGAGCACCTTGCTCCTGAAGCTCCCACCAAAGCTTGGGCTATTCCTTAGGTCATTAGGAAGGCTGTGGTTTAGGTTTCAAGTCATGGAAAAGATGCACTGGAGGTAGGGTAGAGGGGCATGCGAGGCTGGAGGGAGTTCCACTTGGCTCACTGCCCTCAGCAGTGTGTGGAGGAGGCGAGACTGTATGTGGGAGTGGTACAGGGAAGGTCTGTGCTGCTCCCTAGCCGGAAGCAGTGTGGTTGTGAGATGAGGAGGTTGCTGCTGAGCCTGGTGCTGAGCACTTTTGAGCTTTTGGTTCCCCAGATCACCTGAATGGATGTGCAGATAAGAGTCCCCAAAAATAGTCTGGTCTAAGTGGGTGGTGGACTGGGGAGAGAGAGACCTCATGTTGAGATTTGGGCCTCCAGCAGCATTCAGTGTGGCCAGAAGGTAAGAACTACGAGGAGGTGCAGAGTGGAGCATTCAGAGAGGGGTGTGGCCACACTTCTAGGTTTCCCTGTGTCCTAGGTGGGTAGAGGCAGCTTTGGGGGATGTTCAGGCAGGGAGTTCTCATCGGTTAGCAATAGCTCAGCTACCAGGGCAGAGGTGTGATTGGGTAGAGTGGAAGTAGGCAGTTTTTCTGATTTTACAGAGAAAATGACAGTTGTTTACAAGTCACGGACCTAGTGTGTTGTAATGAGAATTTACAATTACTGACTTTTTAAAAATAAAAATTAACTTGCCATATTCACGTCTGCTGATCACTGCGTTGTGGGCATGCATGTTCATCAGTTCATTTCTCCTTGTCACTTAAGCCCTAAGTGACCTGACCGTGGTGGACTTTTTGTCAACAGATTCATCCTCAGTTGCCTTCTGAGTCTTCAGGCCATGAGGATCAAGGGCCCATGACTTCTGAAGCAGTCCACAAGGATTCTCCCACAGAGCCCACTAGTGGCTGCCCAGAGGAGGTCCCTGAGCTGTCACTAGGATCGCCCACCCATCAGCCTGAAGTTGGTCAACAGTTAGAGGTCAAGATGGCTAGCCAGCTGTCTCCATCAGAACAAAGCCCTGAGGCTGATGAGAAACGACCTGGGCAGGCTACTCGGTCAAGCCAGTCTCCAAAAAAGCCTTTCAACAGTGTCATTGAACACTTGTTAGTGGTGTTCCCATCCTATACCAGGTATGAAGAGGTGTTTGTGACTATTAAATACTTCATTAACTGCTTCTTTGGGGGCTGTTGCTGTCACTGTTTTGAGACAGGGTCTCATACTCATTGTGTAGCCCTAGCTATCCTGGAACTCACTGTGTAGACCAGTCTGGTCTCACTCAGACTCACCAAGCGCCACCTGCCTCTCCTCCTAAGCACTGGGATAAAAGGTGTGCCACCGTGCCTGGCCATTGAACTGTTTCTTGCTCACATAGAACCGAGGCCAGTCAGATTAATGTGAAAAGGACTGTTAAGTGTTTTCCTGAAAAAGACACGTGCTTCCCTTCAGCTTCTTGTGACCATATAGTGTGGTGCTGGCGACTACCCCAGGGCTTTGTTCATGTTAGCCAAGGCTTTAACACTTCAACAACACACACAAGCCACAAGGAAATGTAATGTTCATATCAAGATTGAAAGGCTGGGCGCACGCCTTTAATCCAGCACTCAGGAGGCAAGGGCAGAGGCAGGCAGTTCTCTGTGAGTTCAAGGCCAGCCTGGTCTGTAGAGAGAGTTCCTGGACAAACAGGGCTACACAGAGAAGACCTGTCTTGAAAAACTACAAGGAGAAAAAAATGATTGAAAACATTGACCACTGAGTAACCCAGCAGCAGAACCCATAGTAATTTGCTAAGACTTGACAAGCTCTGTAACACTCCAGCATTACTTGTTATGGAGTCAGTAAAGGGGCTGTAAAATAAGTTATGTGTCATTCAGCAAAGGACACACTAACATCTTAACATTTTGTAAACAAGAAATCTGATTTGTTAGTGGCGTGAGGAGAGAAGACCAAATTGAATTCAGTACTGAGACATGTGTGCAAATGGAAAGGATCCCTGTGAGTCTACTGAGACATGTGTGCAAATGGAAAGGATCCCTGTGAGTCTACTGAGATGTGTGTGCAAATGGAAAGGATCCCCATGAGTCTACTGAGATTAGTGTGTGCAAATGGAAAGGATCCCCGTGAGTCTACTGAGATTAGTGTGTGCAAATGGAAAGGATCCCCGTGAGTCTACTGAGACGTGTGTGCACACTGTGAAAGGATCCCCGTGAGTCTACTGAGATTAGTGTGTGCACACTGTGAAAGGATCCCCGTGAGTCTCAGGTAAAGCTGCTCGTGAAAGCCTGAGACAGCTAACAAGAGAACTCTGTACACAGTGACCCATTGTAACTGCATTGTAGTCTCCGTGAAACGGAAATTTAGGAATAAAGTAGTCATTTAAAAATGTCTGGGGTCTCTGGGGAGACGACTCAGTTTGGTAAAGTACTTGTGCATGCTTGAGAGCCCAGGTTCGGATCCCCATCACCCTCATAAAAAGGCAGGAAACGCTGCTGGCACTGGAATCCTGGCACAGCAGAAGCAAGAGACCCTGAACTCACTGAGCATCCAGGCTGGAGAATGATCTAGAAACACACCCAGTGTTGACCTCTGGCCCCACATATGTGCACACACAGACACACACAGTGACTGGCCAGAAGGGATGTTTCCTGTCTCTGTGGAGTCTTGCCCTAAGAGGCAGAGCAGTATGCATCACTTCACTGCCGATACTGAAATGTTGTTAGTTACTTGGGAGGAATCATCCTGCCTAAGATGGTTCTTTCTGTTCATTAACTGTGGTCGGGGTGGCAGATGGCCTTTGGGGGTGAGTTGACATAGTCATTTATTCATTCACTTTTCTCTTTCAGCTCTGAACTTGCTGGTTTTGTTAAAAAAGTTCGAAACAAAAGCAAGAACTCACTCTCTGGATTAAGTGTTGAGGAGATTGTGGAGAGAGTAACAGGACACATTCTAGAGGAACAGAGAAAGAAGGTAAGATGTTTGTCTTCCTGCCTGTTCATGATATGTGAGACTACAAAGCTTCGAGCCAAGCCCCAGTGAGAGAGCAGTGCACTAGAAGGTGGCTTCAGTAACTGCATGTTCCTCTTCCCCACCTCCTCCCCTCTGCAGGCTCAATCTGCTGCTGCGGTGGCCCAGTCTTCCCAGAGTGCACCTTTGGCTGTTGGTGGACCGTCGTCCAAAACCAAAGGCCAGAAAAGAGATGACGTCTCCGTAAATCCTGTGCGTACCTCTAAGTTTTCTCTCTAATGAGCAGTGGAAGGACACAGAGTTTTTAATCTTTAGGTAGACCAGTCACCTGGAAGCTCACTTTATTTGAAACTGAAATTAGGAACCAAGTTTTGCTGTATTTGAAAATACCTTCATATATGGAACCCAGGGCAACAGTGGACTATCCTGAATATAACTGGGTTTTGTCCTGTGCTTTTACAAATGGTTAAGTGTATAGATCTCATATATCTACTGGGAAAAACAGTTTTTGGATAATGTTACTCTTTGTAAGCAGGAACTTGATACTTACAGACTAGCTTGCATTACTTAGCACTACCATGAGCTTGGGTGACTTATGCTGCCTAGGCTATTGCTAGATTCACAGATGCTATGGAGTAGCCACACTAATGGTACCCTTTACTTCATCCATTGATGGGATACTGAAATGGGCTGAATGCGCCTGAAATTTGACATTGCTGATTTAAGAAGGATTGTTTATATTTATATAGTAGTGCATGTATTAAATTGTTGATGTAGCTATATCTTAAGTTGGTATGGTTCTATAATTGTCCATATCTTACAATAAAAGATCCAAGGCATGAGTATGAGCCTGTCAGCATTCACCTGTTGGAAGGTGTGGATGTCTTGCTTATCAGGCAGCCAGCAGTCCCTTGTCCTTGTCACACTGACCAGGTAATGCTAGAGACCTCCTAAGGACACACAGGTGACAGGGGAAGTGCCTTCTGTCAGATTGTGGTTTTGGTGTAGAACATCTTTGCCCACTTGTGCTGTGATGTGAACATGTGGGTGATGTTACAGTTTCGGGTCCCATGACATTCTTACCAGGGTCAGCTACGCAAAGGGTGCAGAATGCTAGTTAGTTTTACCTAGAGCTAGTTAGTTTTGCCTAGAGCTAGTGTTGACTCTGTGAGCCTGTTCTTATTCTCTTGTCCTGGGGCACTTCTCTACCAACCACCCACACACACACACACACACACACACACACACACACACACACAGCTCACCAAGGGTCACACCTCCACTTACCTAGTGAGAAAACTCCTGGGTGTATAGGGCATTCCTGTAAGACCTAGCTCAAGTCGACTTCCCAGGGGTTTAATGAGTTACATCCTCTGGGGTCCAGCCAATGGGATTCTCAGGGCACTTGTGTTTTTAGAGGGAGTAGTGGCCAACCCCCCCAAAAGAGTAGACTAGGTAACCATGCCTATACAGCAAGTGCTCTAACCTACTGAACCATCTGACCAGCCCTGCTGTACAGTTTTAAATGTCTGTGTTCTTACCTTAAGAGAGCAGAGCAGGCTAGGATGGAAGGTGCAAACTACAAGAACATTATGCACACTCTAGAGCTGGGGTGGCGTCACACGTGTGATCCCATCTATTCAGGAGCCTGAGGTAGAAGAATTGCAGTTTTGAGGCAGCCTGGCTCCTGTCTCACCAAAAAAAAAAAAAAAAAAACCTACCCTTAACCAGTTCTACTACCACATTGGTATTTACTAAAGTTGACCAAATGTCCATGTTAGCTTGCCAAAACTGATTATTTCAGGTCCCTGTGGGGTGTCTCAGAGATCTCAGCGCCTGCATCAGGTGGTGTACTGTAACTCCAGTCCCAGGAACCTTAGGCCCTGCTCTGGCTTCCCAGACACCTACGTGGACTTGGTACACATGCGTGCACACACATCGCAGATAAACGTCTTTAAAAGACAGCCTTCAGTCTCACTGCTTAGGCCTTTGCTGTTTTGTTTGCACTTAGAAGTACACATCTTTCTACACTGGAAGTCGAGTAACCACAGGACTTTGCCAGGTACACCTGGGTCTGAGCTCCTCAGCTCTTACTCTGCTTCCTAGGGCTAACCCTTCCATTTCTTCCTGACCCTCGAGTCCTGGACAGTGAACCTACACTGTGCCATCTGACCCTATCAGTCTGGGCCCTGTCAGCACCTCAGCCCCGTGAGGCAGTTCAAGGTCTGCAAAGTTTACAGGCCTTATCTATCTGCAGCATGAGCTGTGATCTGAATGCCACCGCAGGGCTCTTCCATTCAGCCACTTGCTGGTGCTTATGGATCAGTCTGGGGCCATGGTCCTTACTTGATGCTAAAACCACATTAACAAGACTCATTTCTTGGTTCTGAGATGCTCAAAATTAAGAATTAAAGTAGAAGTTAGTGTCCACTGTAGGGTTGGTGCAATGAGTTACAGCACTGCCCATTGGCGATGGTGGACTTGGAGTCAGCTGTCCTATAGAGAACATTGTGTGCTCACCAGACTCAGATACAGGAGGTCAGAGGCCTGTCCATCCCCACACCCAGGGCTGCACAGTCTCTTGATTGGCATTTCTGGTTAGCCACTAGTTTGTTCTGTTTGGATTTATGCTAATAATCCATACCTAGATAAACCTCAGAAAAAAGCAAAGGAAAATTAAATCTGTCTTAGCCAGGGGTGATCCTGTTCACATTTTATATATCAGAATCTTTTCTAGGCCTATCTATAGATACATAACCTATTTGTTTATTAAAATTAATTACATAATAAATACTGCCATAACTGTATTTACCCAGTGATCTATTAAGACCCACTTTCTGTGTCTCTTGGTTTTTCAAGACAGGGTTTCTGTGTGTAGTTTTGCTGCCTGTCCTGAATCTCACTCTGTGGACCAGGCTGGCCTTGAACTCACAGAGATCCTCTGCCTCTGCCTCTGCCTCCTGAGTGCTGGGATTAAAGGCATGCGCCACCTTCGCCTGGCACTTTTTTTCAATTTCAACATTGTAGTTGGTCATAAACTAGTCTGCTGTATATGGATATGCCATAGTCAATTCTCTCACTGATTTGGAGTGTTTTTTTTGTACTGCTACATTTTAAATATGGGATGGATATGGATAGTTACAGTTTGTTTTTGTTGGGTTTGGTTTTTTTTTTGTTGTTGTTTTTGTTTTTGTTTTTGTTTTTCTGGCACTTCATTAGGTCTTGAAACAGTTACCTCTGAGAAAACTAGAGCTTTATACTTTCCTTTGGTGGAGGTGAATGTATGTGTTTTGGGACAGGGTCTCTGTGTGGTCCTGGCTATCCTGGCTATATAGACCAGGCTGGTCTCGAACTCACAGAGATCCTCCAGCCTCTGCCTCCCTCTGCTGAGATTAAAGATGCATTTACTTTTTGTTATTTTTATGTTTTTCTTATAAACTATTTTTCTGTTGTTGTATTGTTTTGATTTTTTGAGAAAAGTTCTCTTTGTAGCCCTGACTGTCCTGGGAACTTGCTATGTAGACCAGGCTGACCTTGAACTCATAGAGAGCTGCCTGCCTCTGCCTCCTGACCACTGGAATTAAAGGCGTGCACCCCTCTGTCTGGTTTTGGTTTTTAGTTTTTTGAGGCAGATATTCTCTGTGTAGCCCTGGCTGTCCTGGAATTCGCTCTGTAGATCAGGTTGGCCTTGAACTCAACAAGAGATCCTCCTACCTCCTGCCTCTGCCTCCTGAGTGCCACCACAACTGGCTAGAAACTATTTTAAAACACGCTATTTTTCACTCTGTTCAACCATAATTGAAAAATAATCTGCCACCTTTTGTAGCAAAAAACATCTTTAGGTCACACGTGTACTACTAATTCATGCAAGCTCATTCCATAAAGTGTGAATTATATTATTCAGATGTGTTTGTTTCCAACAGGCACCAGATGCAAATTCCTGTGAGCTATGCCACGAGGTGTTCAAGTCAAAAAACATGCGTGTGCTGAAATGTGGGCACAAGTTTCACAAAGGGGTAAGACTTGCCTCCACTGCCTACCAAGCATTTTGAAAATAAAAATGGAATTGGGAGGGTGTAAGTCTTTTGTGTAAACCTGCACATACAGTGTTCATTGGCCTATGTAAAAACAGTGTTTGGGAAGCGGGTAGGGTCTTGGACCAGGGTGTCTGAGCTTGTGTAGACTTCTGCTCATCATTTCATGGGTAAAGAATTACAATTGACTGCACACCTGTATTGTCTCTGGGACTCAAAGCAATATTAATTCCTTGAAAGGTGGTTTCTTATATGACTAAGTAAAATAAATAGTATACAGTGTCTGAGTTCACATGTTAAAGACAACGTCTTGGCTGGATTGGGAACATCTAATCAGTGTCCTTCTAGGACTTGAGTACTGTTGGGCATTCTGGGCACTGCCAATTTAGAACAGATCAGCTCTCTACTGACTTAGTTTATTAACCCTAAGAAAGGGGTAAATATAAATGTAGTTAGAGTTTTCCTGCCTGGCCCACAGTCAGGACAAATCTCTCTCACCTGCCAGGCCCATAGACGCTCAGACCCAACCAAGTAAGCACACAGAAACTTACATTGCTTACAAACTGTATGGCCACAGCAGGCTTCTTGCTGTCTAGTTCTTCTATCTTAAATTAACCCATTTCTGTTAGTCTATAAGTTGCCACTTGGCTGGTGACTTACCAGTACCTTACATCCTCCTTGTCATGGCGGCGGCTGGCAGCTGGCAGCTTCTCTCCTCCCAGCCTTCCACTTCCCAGAATTCTCTTCTCTCTTGTCCCGCCTATACTTCCTGCCTGGCCACTGGCCAAACAGCATTTTATTTATACAGAGCAATATCCACAGCATATAAATACTCACTAGAAGGAATTGAAAAGCTTGCAGAACCTCCTTCAGAAAGTGCACCACGTGTTTTGGTCTTCCAGTTTTCTGTGCCTGCCCAGCCAGGTGACAGAGGGTGCCAGCCAGGAGCAGCAACAGGAAATGTGGTACCCTGGCCGGTGAGGTACTCAGGAACCCAAAGCCAGGAACCAGTGTTGAGTGGTTTTATGGCCACAAAACTGACAGCGTGTACAAGTCAGTGAAGGAAGCTAGAAGAGCTTAGACTGAGTCCAGGATGTAAGGGAGGACAAGGCCCTTCATGAAGTCATGAGTCTGAACCTGGCGCACGATTGCTTTTCCTGGGGTTTCATCTATGCTCCGGCTCGGAGCAGACAATGATCTTTAAGTACTGGGAACTACTATTAGCCATACTCCCGCCAGAGTTGAGTGTTGGAGAGCCCCGGCCCTCGGTCCTGCAGGCACTGTCTGATCCTGTCTCTTCCTTCCAGTGCTTCAAGCAGTGGCTCAAAGGACAGAGCACTTGCCCCACCTGCGGCCGTGAGGACCTGCTGTCACAAGAGTAGCCTGGTGCACCGATCTTGCCCACCCAGCCCAGAGGGGAGCCGCCTCGTGTTGCCCTAGGTAGTCGCTCTTCACTGACCACCGTTCACTGCGTGATGCGTTGACATAACAACAGCGTCCTGTTACCAGAATAAAACAGAAACGTGAAAACTCGGACACTGTGTATCACAAAGCTAACAAGTGGAAGCCTTGAATGTAATCCATACCACGTTCCAGGTGACAGCGTGTGTGAGCCTCTGATGCTGTGTCACCCCATTCGTGCGTTGTTGGAGCTGCTGCACGGGGCTCTGAGATTAGCAGCTTCCCTTGGAAAGGGCTGCTGAGTCCCTCAAAGCAGTGCTCTATTGTGAGGATGCTCAGCCACCTCTTGCAGACCCTGGAGCTGCTGTAGGGTCTGCTTCCTCAATTGATCCACATTTTGGAAGTCAGTTATAAAATACTTTTTAAAGACGTTTTGAGCTGAGACTTCTTTTACCCTGGAAACAGGCTACCTGTTCTCAGCAGACCCACGCTTGAGGCTTGCACTAAGACTTCTGTGCTGGTCTCATGAGCCAGTCAGCCAGTGCTTGGAAGTGCCCACTAGCTAGTGCCGAGCACAAGAGCACTGTGTAGAACCAGTCACTATCGTTCTCCTTCCTTAACCTACCACCAAAAAAGAAATTTACCAGACAGTCCTGAGGGTTGGTGTTGTTAGGCCATTCTGTGTTTGACTCTTGTGTAAAGTAATGCATGCAGTCCTTTGTTGTGGCCTGAAAACAAACTAGCTCGTTAGAAACTATTCACAAACTAGGTGTTTTTAGTGACCTGTATGTAGGCAGTGGCAAATACAGAAACTGGATACATTCCATTTCTCTCAAACAGAAAAAATACAAAAAAAAAAAAAAAAAAAAAAACCAAAACCTTTGCCGTGTGTTCTCTGTTGGAGTAGCAGGTTTGGTGGCCTTCTCCTGTGTCCGTGTGAGTTGTGGTGTCAGTGACTCAGTCGAGAGCAGCTCACTCCTTCTCCTGAGACATTCTCCTCAGTGGTCCCTGAACATGGTCTGCATGTCAGTTGAGAGCAGTGCACATTGAAGTGCACAGTGCCAGTTCGAAGAGCATAGCTGTTGAGAGAATGAACTTCTGTGCTTCATTTCAGAGCCTGTGAACATGCCTTATACTTGTCCAGTAGCTGTCAATAAAAACATTCTGAAAGATCAGCCGTCTATTGTCATTCTTTCCATTCTTTCCAGGTAATTTAAGATTTCATTCTGCGTGAAAACGTAGGGCTCTGTGCTGACCAGTGTTGAAAAGGTGACTTCATTTGGAGACCAGGTATGCTGCATCTGAGGAGTTTTGACCAAAGATCTTGGGTTATTTTAGAGCCCAGATCAGAACATTCCTTTCTGCCTAAATACAGCTTGCCGAGCCCAGCTGCTGAAGTTCATGAATAGGAGGTTTATGCAGAGATGATGGAGAGTTGACTCTCAGGCTCATGCAGAGCTTTTTCATGTGGACACAAGAAAGATGCTGAGGACGACTGCATTTCTTGGGGCATTGTTTCTTAGGCAGTTCTGGGTTCATGGGCTGCTGAGGCTCTTTTGGATATGCTAAGGACTAACAAATTATTAAAGAAAGCATGGTTTATTAACAATTTTATTAAAAGGTGTTGAAGCTCCTGTTGGACAGGCTAATGATACCAAGTGTGCCTGCCTTAGAACACAGTTGTCAGGCACACTCTTTGGAGTTACTTCTTTTTTCTGCCAGAGGTTGCTTTCAGAATCTTGAGTTGATGGCAGGGTACTGATCCTTAGGACTCACACTCCTCGAGTAGGCTCCTGAGCTGCTGCAGCTGCTGCCAGCTCAGACCGCATTCCAGCACTCAGCTCTCAAAATGTCGGGAACGGACACGGTGCACACGTTCGTTGTGGAAGGCACAGGGTGCTGTCAGTCCACGGTGGGATACGGCTCCTAATCAACAGTCCTATCAGTGCCCCTCCCCCATCTCCATGATGGCCACAGTGAGAAGCAAGCACAATTTTAAACTAATACCCATTCAAGTGTATTGAAACAGTAGCATTTAATTCCAACAATATATGACTTGAAGCAGTGGCTATTCCTTAAAAGTTGGATTATTTTTCTCTCTGAAGTGCTTAATCTGTTATGATTAATGGATAATTAATATCAAATTGAAGTGATACCCTAGCAGTACAAGATGTTATAGTTGTAAGGTAATGTGAAAGACTGTAGCTGAAGCAGGTAGTTAGAGGATCTCCTATAAAGCTGGGCTAGTCACTCCTCAGTCCTCCTCCCTGGAGAAGTGGATTCAAGGACTCAGAAGAGAAAGAAGCGCAGGCATGCAGGCAACACGGTGCAGGGGGTTGTCAGGATGAGAACCAGGACAGCTCTGCCAAGCACTGAGTAGGAGACATGGGCCGTGTTCCCGTCCTTACCCCTGGGCAGCAGACTTGGGTAAACTGCTGACAGGGAGGAAACAATGATCAGCTGTGCCTGGGGCCTTTCTGTTTTCTCCATCTTGACGCAGTGGCCTATGTGTCCACCTTCGTGCAGCGGCCTGTCTCTCTGGACAGACAGTGCCAGCCGTGGAAACTGGACTGATCACTACAGAGCGTCTTGAACACCTGCCAAGTGCATGGCACCAGGCTAGACACTGTGATGTGGTGGTGAAGGAGATAATTCCTGAGAATGTGGTCAAAGTATGGTACGTGCACTGAGAAAACGTCACAGTGCTTGGTACAATTTGCTCCGACTGGTGAAGTGTATACTACAAGACATGGCCGGATGAAACTTGTCTTTCCAGTGAATAAATAGCAAATAATGGAATCATCTGAGACACACAAACCTTTGAAAAAGAGAACTGGTCATTGTTAGGTTAAGAGCCTTTGAATTGCATGGGGCAGGCCTGTAGATAAGTTTCGTTAGATGAGATAGCAGCACTTCACAGCATAGTCAGATACAGTGTAGTCAGAACCAGATCAAATGTCTCAAAGTCATCTGCATTCCTGAGCCCAGAACACTGTGATCCTGATCTTTCCTGTAACAAAGGATAATCTCACCTGCATCTGTCCCAAAGAGTCTTCGAGTGCTTGAGTTAGCCTGTCCTGTTTACGTGTTTCGGTTGAGGGAGGCGTCTGCACTGGTGCCTTGGAGGGGCTTGGGCAAGGCTTAGAGTGTTCACCCTGTCACTGTCTCTGCCTTATGTGGTCCACTGTCCCCCACTTTAAAGAGAAACAGGAAGAAATGGGCCCCGTCCTTCCAGGTCAGCAAGGGTGAGGTCCATTGCCAGAGGGTACTGGAAAGGAGTTAAACTAAAAAATCACGAATGGACTATTAGTCCAGGCAAACTGATTAACATCAAGTCACAAAAAAAAAAAAAAAATTGGCTACATTAATAGTAATGTTGGATGTCCCCATGGAAAATCTTTAACCTGACAACAGTACATACGGACCAGATGGACCAGTCCTAGATACAGTGTTCTTCCCCAAGAAAAGAAATGCTTAGAAAATGATAAGGAACCTGGGCAGTGGTGGCACTTTAATTTCCCCCACTTGGGAGGCAGAGGCAGGCCTGCTCCACAGAGCTAGTTCCAGGACAACCAGGACTACACAAAGAAACCTTGTCTTGAAAAACTTAAAAAAAAAGAAAAGAAAAGAAAAAGAAAAAGAAAGAAAAAACCATAAGGATAAGAGGCTGGTACATTGGCTTTTCATTGTTGAGCTGCTGAGTACGTTCCCACTAAAAAGAGAAAAGACAAGCCATAAAGGTAATGGGAACAGCTGCTCTACAAATACCCAGGTGGTCCAGACACTTCCTGATAGGAATTAAGTCCTTACGAGGATGGTGGTGTATGATGACCTAAGCATGCTGGGTACCAGCATGAGGACCATCTACCTTTGTGAGGGTGAGGGTCTAGAGCCCTGGGGTCCATTCCATCCTACTCAAGTAACAAATCAACTGGTATGTTTTGGAAGTTCTGTGAACCAGTGTCCGAATACTACATTATAAACAAAAGCAATTACTTAGTATAATTTATTACCCACGTCTTTGGGTTGTTGGATAGGATACTACATAATGAGTTCTGTGTTTGGTGGTGTCCCAGTGGGAGTACAAAATCATCAGTGGAGGAGAGAAATAGCCAGATAACCTCAGGGCCTGGCCGGCTTGGAGGAGACGCAGCTGCTCTGGTGGGACTGTAGGTGTCCCTTTCACGTTTAAAATGGTGGCTAAAGCCCCCAGCACTGCACAGTGATTCTCGGCTGAATGAATGAACTTTCCGGCACCCTCTGAGGACCTCACACTTGCTGTCCTGGAAGGACAGGGCCCATTAGTCACTGAGCCAGGCTCTTCAGAGTTCCTCGGGAGCAAGAGCTCCTGTGTGAGAACATGATGCTGACCCCACGCTGAAGCTAACTCAACTTGTCCCCTGAGAGGGTAATGGGCGAGGCCCTGTGCCTTGTCCAGAACCTTCCAAGCAGAGTGCAAATTGTCTTCTACAGTACGGGGCGGTACAGGGCACTTGGAAGGTTCAAAAGAGAACCTTGCACTTTCTAACGCGCTTTTGTGTCAAACAGAGGTATCATTGTTTCCAGCAAATGCCTTGAGGCTCTGGTGAGTAAGTGTCGTCTGCCTGCTCCCTAAGGTCTTCCTCCTCAGTGTTCCAAAACTTATGTATGAAGGCATTCTGCTGAATTCCTTTAGTGCCTATTTCAGCTTCTATTTATTTGGTGTGATAGAAAGGTCTTAATTTAGATCTTCCTGCCACCGCTTCCAAGAAATCCACCACCAGCTCCAAGTTTCGTGTCCTGAAGTGCCACGCCATTCCAGTGGGGTGAGCCAGCAGCCTCCAAAAAGAGAAAGCCGTAGGACAGATGGCCATTGTGCTTCCAGACGCTGGCTGCTGCCCAGCGCCAGCAGGACTCCGGCTTTCTTCTGTCCTCTGGGGAGGCCACATTGCTTTTGCTTCCAAAGGCACAACTACCAGTCTCTGACCTGCCAGACCCAAAGCTGAAGCCAAGCCGTCCGCGCTTCCTGGGCTTTCGGGCGCTGAGGGAGGAGGATGTCCTTCCTCTCTTGATCCCACTGTACCTCACTGGGTCCTCTTCTCGTATGTGCCTTGAAATACCCTACCGGCTCTCCCTGGGAGCAAACCAAGTGGCCCTGGTCACCACGGTGGCTCATTACCCTGTCATTGCTCATTCATCAATCCATCAAATCTGCCCCAGGCAGGCCCAGTTCTAGTGCCCCAGTTACAGTAGAATAGATGCGAGGAAGGACTTGAGCACACCAGTCGGGAGGCCGACATCAAGTAGGAGAGTGTAACACATGATATGCTTGGTAATCCGGAGAAGAAAGGAACCAGGAAGGGCATGAGGGAGTGCGGGCACAGTCGGGTGAGGGAGAGTTCCAGCCTGGGACAGAGGCCAGGGCAGACAGCATTGGGTAGCAGCCTGGAGGAAGGGAGGAGGGGTAGAGGTGATGGAGTGGGCAGACCTGGGGACCTGAGGGAAGCTGCCAGCGGCGCAGCAAAGCCTGCTGGTATATTTAGATTCTGTAGAAGTGGGAGCTGCTGCCCTTAGGGACAGGGGGAGGTGCTGGAGCACCGTGGCCTAACACCAGCAGGATGGAGGCATTTCCACAGTTGGTTGTCAGCTTGTTGGGGAGTTCTCCTTAAGTATCAGTACTGCGTGTGACCTTACACTGAAGACACTGTGCCCAGCAGGCAAGCAGAGAGCATTTCTGACAGATTCTTCTAGTCCTTTCTTTGAGTTGCTTGGATTCTGACCGGCTGTGTGCCACAGTTGGTCTTGGAGAACTCACACCACCTGCCCATGGCAGCAGCCTCCTCACACGGGTTTTAGTGTCCACAGCTAGTACCACAGTGACAGGCAGCCCCGACCTCCCACACTGTGTGTGGGGCCTTCACTACCCACCTCACCAAGCACTGGTCTTCACACTTGTGCAGAGCAAAGCAAACACATGCGCCTTGCTCAGAGCTGCTCAGTAAACATTTCAAAGTACCCACATAACATCTGACTTTCCCACTCTGCCGGACATAGGCTCTGCCCATCACTGTCTAACAGCATCATTTTAACTAAAACCATTTGGGGCTGCTGGGCCCACTGATACAAGCATGGTGGTGTTTAAACCCCCTTTTCACACCCATTTTACAACTGCAGAAACCACCTCAAAGTTTAAGAAACTTACCTGAAGTTGTGTTGAGTCCAGGTTTGCACCTGCTGAGCAAACCCGATGCCCTAGCTGTTCACCTGCTTACCACTGCGCCCCACCGAGCCCAAATCCACTTCTCTCCTAGGTACAGCAGCTGCACAGTGCACACACAGCTTCCAAGATGTCGGCTCCGTACAACGCTCTCTGCGTGCCTAGGAAGGGACGGCTCCCTAACCAGTGTTCTCATCTCTTCTCAGGCTGGTTTGTGATTTTTCCTGAATTCCCAGCTACCTCGTCTTCTCTGCACGTGCGATCTTGTACTTTGTTTTTCCATGTGTGTCTTCAGCTTGTTCTCATAAGCTCCTTCCAGCCTCCAAACTAGACTTGCCTTTGCTGCTCATCCCGGATTGGAGCTAGACCTTCCTCACATACATGCTCTCCTCTTAACTTGGTTTATAACCCTGCATCGCTAGAGTGCATACTCCAGGGACACTGGGACATACTAACACTTACCCAGGAAGCCTTGTGACATGTAGTAGGTGCTATCAGAGCACTCTGTGTGGACATTCTGCTGAGCTCCAGTGGGTATGCAGCGGCGTGTCATCGGGACTTTTCTTTCCATTTCCTGAGACTAAGAATACTGAGCATCTGTTCTTGGGCCCGTTCGCAGTCAATGTCTTTGTTGAAGTAACGGTTTAAGTCTTTGATTCATCTTAAAAATCAGGTTCTTAAATGGAGTTCTAATGGCTCTTATGCATTCTAGATACAAGTTGTTCGCTGGTTGTATGTTATGTACTTTTTCTCCTGCTCTGGCATATGTTTTCATTTTTCACTGTACTTTGATATTAAAAAAACATTTATTGTATGTGGGGTGTGTTGCACACATATACATAGGAGTATGCTCACATGCACATACAGTGTGTGCATGTGGAGGTCAAAGGCAGCCTGTGGTAGTCGATACTCTCCTTCACCATGTGGGTCCTGGGGGTCTAACTCCAGTCACCAGACTTGGCAGCAAGTGCCTTTTCCCACTGAGGGATCTTGCTGGCCCAACATTTTTGTCCTTTTTGTTGTTGAGTTATTGGGAATTTCATACAATGTATTGATCATATTCATCCCTCCTCTGCTTCTTCCAGATCCACACCTCCTCCAAACCCATGACACTTTGTGTCCTCTTAGTAATAAAAGCCACCCAGCCCAATTTGCACTGTCCACGTACTCGCGTATATGGTCATCCGCTGGCATGCAGTCTACCTACCTGGGGTCACGCCCTTTTAAAAAAGGATGCTCCCTCTCCCAGCCATCAGTTGCCAATAGCTCCTCATTTAGGAGTTGGGCTTATGCTCACCTCCTCTCTCCACTCTTGAATTTGGTCTGGCTTGAGCTTGTGCTGATCTTGTGCATACTGTCACAACCACTATACAGTTGTGTGCAGCGTCCATGCCGTGCCTGGGAAGCACGTTCCTTATAGTCATCACTGCCTCTGGCTTTTACATCTTTTCCCCTCTTCTAAAATGATCAGTTAGCCTTGAGAGGAGGGGCTGAGATAATAGATGTCACACGTAGGGCTGAGCATTTGCAGTCTCGTCTCTACACCTTGACCAGGCATGGGTCTCTGTGGTGAAGGTTGAGAAATGCACTGGTCTGTGATGATAATTAGTCATTAGGAGTTGGTTTAATGCTATGTCCATTTCACAGATTAATAGTGGTAGGTTCTGTCCTAGCCTGTAACCTGTCTACTCACAGATTCCTGATCCCAGTAGTGGTACTAGGCGTAGCTTCATCTTGTGGGGCAGGCTTTCAACCCAAGCAGAAAGTGGTTGGTTACTCCCATGACGTTTGTGCCATTATTGCACCAGTGGGCGGGGCCTGTCAGGCTGGTCAATCTCAGGTCTACAGCTAGGTAAGATTAATGACTCTTTTTACAGGTAGAGTGTGTGTGTGTGTGTGTGTGTGTGTGTGTGTGTGTGTGTGTGTGTGATGTTAGGGTGGGGCTCCAGAGTGGAAGTCAAATGGCAACTTGGAGCAGTGGGTTCTCTCCTTTACTCTGGGTCACTGGGTTTGTATGGCAGGTGCTTTAAGCACACATCACCTGCTGAGGCACCTAGGCAGCTCTAAAGTATTTTGAAGTCTTAAGAAAAACAGAATTTTGAACTTTTGAAGGTGCTTTTTTGTCTGGAGAAGGATTTTTAAAATTATTTATTAGAAAGTATAGTAAGTGTATGGGCACATGCATGCTATGACATGCTTGTGGAGGTCAGAGGACAACTTCATGGCATCACTTCTGGCCTTCACCTTCATGTGAGTTTTGGGTATCAAACTCAGGTCATCAGGCTTGCATGGCAAGAATTTTTGCCTGCAGAACCCTTGGCCAGCCCTTGGGGAGGTTTTTTATTGTTTTGTGGTGCTGAGGATGGAGCTCAGGGCTGTGTGCATTTTGGGCAAACACTCTGCCCTGAGCTGTACTACCAGCCCAAGTTACCAATATTGGTGAATTTTGTCCTCTTATGTTTTGTATGCTTTTATTTTCCTTTAGAACAAATTTGCCAAGCAAGGGCTGGGGAATGATTAAGGGTAAAGTGCTTGCTGGGCAAGCATGAAGGCCCGAGTTTGGATCCCAGCACCCCTGGAAAAAGCCACTGAGCACATCATAAGAAACGCTAGCCTAACACTATGCATCTGTAACCCCAGCCCTGGGAACTAAGACAAATGGATCCTGGCAGCTCACTGGCCAGCCAAGCTAGACAATTAGTAAAGTTCAGATCTCATTTCAGAAAAGGCAGAAGCTGGAGAGAATTCAGCAGATAGCTACTGCTCCTTGAAAGAGGACCCAGGCTGTTCCCAGCACCCACATGGTGGCTAACAATTTGACACTGTCTTCTGATCTGTTTGGACACCAGTCAAAAGTATGTGGTGCACATATGTACATGCAGAGAAAGCACCCCTGTACATGAACTCTTAAAAAGAAGTAATAATAAAGGTAAAAAGCAGTAGAGGGGAGGAAGGCTGGAGAGATGGCTCAGTGGTTAAGAGAACTGACTGCTCTTCCAGAGGCCCTGGGTTTGATTCCCAGCAACCACATGGTGGGTCACAATTGCCTGTAACTCCACTTCCAGGGAATTTGACCCCATCTTCTGATCTGTTGGGACACCAGTCAGGTATGTGGTACACATATGTACATGCACACAAAACACTCATACACATTTTTTAAAAAAGCAATAGAAGAAGATGCCCAGTGTCAACTTCTGACCTCCACATGTGCACATGTGGGCACTGGCCCACACCATCACACACACAAACATGCACAACACAACCACATGAAGCCAGTGAGATTTATATAACATTTTTAATAATGAGTAAAACTGGGCTGTGCACATAGACATTTTCTTAAACTATTCCCAAGTACTCAGGCCTGACTTGTTGCTTTCTCCTTGTCTGACAACTGAGGAAGGTTTGATTTGGCACACAGTTCAGAAGGAACTGGCATACAATCTGCCTACCTGGGGATGCACCTTCCATCATGGTGGAGAAGGTCTGGGAGCAGGAGTCAAGGCAGTTCTTCCAGGTACATCTGCAGCAGCAAACAGCGGATGCTGGTGCCCAGCTCCACGTCACTTCTTATTAGTCCAGGACCCTCGAGTGGTGCCGCCCACATCCAGGATGGGTCTCCCTCTTCAGTGAGACCTTTCTGGAAACAGCCTCATAGACACACCCAGAGGTGTGTTTTCATGATTCTAAACTCAGTCAAGTTGACAGTGAAGATTACCCATCACTTGGGCTGATCCATAGCCTGGCTGTTCTGTATGCCACAGTGAGCATGGGTGTGCAGATATATCTGTTGTGTGCTGATCTTTGTTCTTTTTGCTACACACTCAAAATTGGTATAGCATGATCATATGGAAGTTCTAGTCTTGGCCTTTCTGGGGGACACGCTCCCATTTTTTTCCCCAGGATACTCTTGAGGAGTGAGGGATAAGAGATTCAGATAGAAATACAGAGGGGGGAGAAACAGAAACACAGGACAGCCTCGGGAGGGCCTGGATCCTTATCCACCGGCCCCTTCTGGCTCTTCTAGAGGGCTATTATAGGAATGCCAGGGGTGGAGCAAAGTGCAGCCCATCCCAGACGCCTAGTGACCATGCACGTGGTCAGCCCATCCTCTAATGCAGCCCTGCTGGGTAGAGCAAGCTCAGCTCTCACTAGGAAACCTCTGTGGGCTCCACAGGTCTTAGGTACCTCCATATTGATTTACTAGTGGGTTAACTCATTGACATCACCACCAACAGGGCACACACATCAAGACATGCGTATGTACACACACACTAAATAAGTGCAAAGAGAAAACTAGAACAAGCAACAGATATTGAGGAGGAAGTGTGAAAAATGAACCCTGCATACAGAATGGAGAAAAACTGAAAACTCAGGATCAGGACCCGGTGCTCATCTGTATTCAGCGTAATGCTCGAAGGCTGAGCCAGAGGAACGAGGCAAGAGAAAGACGCATGAATTGCAAAGGAAGAGATCAAAGACTCTCCAGGGAGCTGGGGCGTTGGCTTCATGCTTAAGAGCATGTGATGCTCTTGCAGAGCACCCAGGCTGAATTCAACTGAATATAACTCCAGTCCAAGGGGATCAGAAACCCTCTTCTAACCTCACGGGCACCAGGCAATTCACAATAGCCTCCGAAAAATAAAATACTTTGGAACAAACCTAGTAAAGGAGGTGAAAGATTACTAGAAGGAAAATGTAAAACAATGAATCAAGAAATTAAGATACTTGAAGATGGAGAGACATCCATCCCATGTTCATGGATTGGCAAAGTATATATTATAAAATGGCTGTATTACCAAAAGTAATCAATAGATTCAAAACAATACCCATCAAAAGTCCAATGACATTCTTCAGAGAACTAGAAAAACAGCCTAAAATGTGCATGTAAAAAACAAACAAACAAACAAAAAACTGAATAGCCAAAGCAGTCCTGAATAAAAGAGAATTCTGGAGATATTCCCATTCCTGAGTTCCAATTATGCCATGGAACTATTGTAACAAAATCAGAATGGTACTGTCACAGACGCAGGCACCTAGACTGTCTTAGTTATGCTGAAGAGACACCATGGCCAGGGCAACTCATCAAAGAAAGCAGTTCTACCAGTTAGGGACCAAGCATCCAAATGTGTGAGCCTATGGGGCCATTCACATTGGCCCACAGCATAGACCAATGCAGTAGAATAAAGGACCCCAAAAGAACCCACAGAGTCATGTGATATTCAACCAAGTGATCAAAACCCAAAAGACCAATGTGTCTCCAATAAATGAGCCTGGGAAAACTGGGCAGACTGGACACCTGCGTATGGCAAAGTGACAGTAGATCCTTGTCACGTGCGCAGAGGTGGTTCAGAATGATCACAGTGTAGCCACACGCAATGTTTCTGAACACAGTTCTAATAGTCCAGGAAATCGTAGGATGGATTAACGGGAGGCAGGAAATTAAAAAGCTGCACAGCAGAGGAAAGGATAAGGGGGAAGAGGCAGACTAAGGGTGGCAGAGACCTCTGGATGTGGTCACCTGACAAGAGACTAATATCTAGAATGGGGATCTCAAAAGAGTTAGACAGTTCTCAAAGGTATATGAATGGCCAGTCAGTACATGGAAACATGCTTAACACCTTTAGCCATAAATGGAATATGCGGTCAGTTTTCAGAATCTGTTCTCTTGACATGTCTCCATTTTATTGAAATATTATACTGTCCTCACTGCTGTTTAATTCACACACTGATAAACCTCCCACTCTGTTCTTTTTCAATTTTGGTAAATTCTATTTCCACATGATTTTAGGATCAAATTGTAAATTTTTTATTATGCTTTATAAATAGTTCATTCAGAGCATGTGTGCTGGAGTGCATGTGTGCGCATGCATGTACATATGCACTTACGTGTGTGTCCATGCTCCATGATGAGTATTTCTGGGTCAGAGATAACTTGTGCCAATTCCCTCCTTCCACCGAGTGGGTCCTGGGGGTTGAACGCAGGTTGCCAGGTTTGGTATCAGCCCCTTACCCACTGACCCATCTCACCAACCATCCTTTCTTATCTTAATTTTGGTTTTCACTTGGACTGACGAGTTACGTGAAGGTCTGTTACTTAGTTTTCGTTTACTTCAGAGATTCAGCTATCTTTCAGTTTGTATAATTCAAGTCCTTTTAAAGTCACTAAGGACACAGTTTCTCCCACAGCCCAGCATAAGGTCTGTGCTGGCCAGTGTGTGATGTGCAGAGAAAAGACAATGTGCTCTTCTTTACGCTGCTGCTCGGATGAAGGTCGCCAACCTGCTATTGGTTAGGGGCGCTGGCCAAGACTTCATACCTCCTGGTATCCTGTCATTTAGGATCACATCCCATACCTACAGGATTTTCTCCTCTTAGAGTTCTGATTCTTCTTCCTATATTTTAAGTCCTCATGATTATGTGTCTAAATATGCAGAGTGACCTGGTTCTTTTTCATTGTGAAATAATCCTTTTTTTTTTTTTTCATTTGTCAATAACATTTTCCTTCTAATCTTGCGTGGTCACTGATACGGCCTCCCAGATTTCCTTTAGATCAGGGTTAGGTCAGCCCGTCTTTTCCCACCTCTACCTTTAACCTAGTGGTGTGTTTGTCAGCTAGATTTCTTAAAAACAGCGTGTAATTCCTGACACTGTTTTTAAGTTAGTGTGACAGTTTGAGCCTTTTCACTGGGAGTTTGTAGACCTTTCAGTTTCCCACAACTGCTGCCATATTGGTTACAAATCCATCACCTTTACAGTCTAGTCAGTCTTTATTCTCTGTTCATTATTACAGTCTTTTTCATCTTTCAGCTTTTTTTCTAGCTCCGTATATTTGTTAGCTGTTCCATAGTTTATATTTGAATTATGATAATAATACATAACTTTACATTAAAGAAATGTCATAGCTGTTTACATTATAGAACCCTCACAGGGTGTAATTCCTTCCGACAGCACAGAACCCTCACATGGTGTGATTCCTTCCCACAGCACAGAACCTCACAGCGTGTGATTCCTTCCCACAGGACAGAACCTCACAGCGTGTGATTCCTTCCCACAGGACAGAACCTCACAGGGTGTGATTCCTTCCCACAGGACAGAACCTCACAGGGTGAGATTCCTTCCCTGCAGGACAGAACCTCACAGGGTGTGATTCCTTCCCCGCAGGACAGAACCTCACAGGGTGTGATTCCTTCCCTGCAGGACAGAACCTCACAGGGTGTGATTCCTTCCCCGCAGGACAGAACCTCACAGGGTGTGATTCCTTCCCTGCAGGACAGAACCTCACAGGGTGTGATTCCTTCCCCACAGGACAGAACCTCACAGCGTGTGATTCCTTCCCACAGGACAGAACCTCACAGGGTGTGATTCCTTCCCACAGGACAGAACCTCACAGGGTGTGATTCCTTCCCTGCAGTATTGAACAGGAATAGGTTCCTGGAAGCCAGCCGATGTGCTAGGGCAGACCCTGCTCCCACATAGTGCTAGCCCCTTTCAGCTCCTGCATATTGAAGGACCACTTCGCGGCTCTATTTGGTGAGTGTGAACGTCCAGGCGGCCACTGTTCTTTGTGCTCTAACTGTGTGTGCCCCACTGCCGGCGGGTTTAGTGTTTGCACCATTGTCTCCCATCCGTGTCACCTTCCTGGGAATATCCTATGTTCTCCCTGGCTGCTGTTCTGGTATTTCCAGACAGGGTTTCTCTGTGTAGCCCTGGCTGTCCTGGATCTCGCTCTGTAGACCAGGCTGGCCTTGAACTCACAGAGATCCACCTGGCTCTGCCTCCCGAGTGCTGGGATTAAAGGCGTGCGCCACCACCGCCAGGCTAATGTACTTTTCTTAACCTATAGCATGCAGTCCTGACTAGTGTTTCAGTATCTTTGTCTAATTCTGTCATCTGTGTTCTTTCTGGTCAGTGTCTGTTGGCCACGGCCATCCCCGTTGTCACATGGCCCATGCCCTGCTCCTTTGTGACTTTGTTAGTGTGTCTGGAGCAAGTGTAGACACCCACATGGCAAGGAAGGAGAAACTTTGCTTGAGCTGGCCATCCGAGGACCTGCTAGCAGCTGTGTTCCCCAACCTAGTACACCCCTCTACAGGTTTTCTTACACGGGCCATGTGAGTGAAAGCACCATGTGAACATTCTCACTTCAAAGGCAAAGGAAAGGCCTTTGCTGTGTAGACTTGCTACTTTTATCTCGTGGTCAAATGACTAGATTTGTGTTGATTTCTGGTCTCAAGTTCTCTCTATCCTAAATCATTCCCTTATGTCAGGTCTTAAAGGAAGGAGGCATTTTCTGCCTGGGGAGGCTCCTGAATGCCAGGTCAGCGTGACCACCCGGATGCAGGTCACTAAGCTGTATAGAGCTGCTGCTCTGACAGAGCCACCAGCCTGAGCCAGGGCAGAAAAGAATGACCACACAGACCACAGTCGTCTGCTGCCCTGAACAGAGCCATGCAGGGTCTGTCTGCTTGGAGACACGCCCTGTGAGTGTAGAGCCAGTGGGGACTTTCCTAAGGTGCTGGGGGCCAGGAAGGAGAGAGGACAGGAGGAACCCATCCCTAGGCCCCCAGCGCCTCTGCACCCATGTGCCTTTTCCTCATTTGCTGTTGTAACCTTCTCCCAGCCTGGTCCTTTCTGGAATGGCAGGGAGAAACCCACGGAGCAGCCCTGGGTTATCAGAGCAGGCCAAGTCCTGCCCGGGACATTTCTGGCAGGCAGATCACGGGGAGTAGGGACCAATGCCTCCCTAGAAGATAAAGAAATGAAGCTGGATCAGGGGTTCAAGGCCAGCCTGAGCTACTTAAGTGAGTTACAGACTCTCAAGGGAGGAGGAGGAAGATAAGCCCATGTCTCAGATGAAATAGATGAAATGCTGATAGTTTCTTGGCTGTCTTTCATCTGTGGTCACCACACTGATCCTGATGCTTTGCTGTTGAGTCTTCCCCACACAGCACTGGCCATGACACCTGAGCTGGTGAAGCATCCAGGCTGACACACCCGAAAGCTGAAGCATGCCAACCCAGAACTTTAGAGTGAAGGAAATCAGGGGGATGGAGAGATGGTTCAGTGGTCAAGAGTAGGCACTGCTCTTCTAGGGGACCCGAATTCAGTTCCCAGCACCCACATCCATAGCTCACAATAGCTTGTAACTCCAGCTCCAGGGGATTTGATGTCTCTGGCCTCTTCAAGACACCGGCACTGAGGTGCCCAGACATCACACACACATAATTAAAACAAATAAATCTTCCAGGTGAGTAAGACCACTGCCATCGATCTGAGGGGAGAGAGGGTTGGCTGGGCGGTACCAGACCAACTTGTAGCTGTCAAAAGGAACTCTGGGTGCTCTGCTGGCAGCAGGGGAAGCTGTTGGTGCATGCCTAGCCGAGAAGGGCCGTGGCCTCTGGCTCTGCCCGGAAGGAAGCAGAGCAGCAGCACAGCTGCAGTTTCCAGTGTGGGGGGCCACCCCACCCCCACTTTCCCGCAGGGCACTCTTGAGCAAGAGCAGCAGGAAATAGTAGATAGAAATATAGAGGAGAGAGACAGACAGAAACACCGGATAGCTTCGGGAGGGGCAGGACCCTAATCCATCAGGCCCTGACTGTCTCCACCAAAGGGCTTTTAAGGGAATGCCAAGGGGCGGAGCAAAAGACCTCCCCCAGCACAGCCAAGTGCAGACCGTCCCAGACACCTGGCGAACTTGCCTGAGGTCAAATCACCCCCTTATGCAGCTCTGCTGTGTCAGCCATACTCAGATCTCACAGGGAAACTCCTGTGGGCTCCCACACAGCAGTGGGAAGACTCTGCTCTCTACACTTTTTCACACGGAAGCCACAGCCCAGAGGAGCAGGCCGAGACAAGTCAGGTGACGTTACAGCCATGGGCTCCCAGCACAGCCCTGTCACCAGGTACGATAATTAGTTCTTCCTAAAATAACACCTTTGAAATATCAGCTCGTTTTGGTCTGCACCTTGGAATTCTGTATCTGACCTTGGTCTACACTCATCTACCACGTTCCCGAGTTCCCCATATTGATGTTTCCCTCTGAGTCCCTTCAGGTTGAGCAAAGCAGTTAGTGCTCTAGCGGGCCACAGCTCTTTATACACTTGCCAGGAAAATACACTCTGCCCCTTCTGTTCCTCCGTGACACAAGGAAGAAAGAGAACCATGCTTTAGTACGACAAAACGAGATTTACTTTCAGAGCATTGCAAACTTAACTCGGGGGTGTGTGAAAGCCCGCTCACTTTCTGTCCTGATGGTGTATCGTACCCTAAGGCAAGAGGCCAAGGAGAAGGAGGCCCTCTTCCCCAGCACAACGGCGAGCACCCTGGTGATCACACTGCTCCGATGCTTGGAGGACTGGACCAGCTACTAAGACCCAGAACTTCAGGCCCAGGCCCTGGACCAAGTAGTTGAGTCCACACAGCAAGCCTACAAAGCTAAGGGGCTTTCTTACGGTTAAGGATTTAGCTTGTTGCCACGGAGTGAGGCCTGGTGCCCTATGTGCCATCTCTGATTAATGTGGGTTGTAACTTCATCTGCTTTTCCCAATAGTATGCATCGGGAAATATTAACCACAGGCTCATGATCTCCCTGGGTTTCTTCAGGCCATAATTCTTCTATTCACCCAACACTGATTTGCTGAGTCCCTGTTCCATGAGGGCCCAAAGCCAGACAACACACAGAAGGCATACCTGCCCTGCAATGTGGGTCCAAGGGGAGGGGTAACCTTGTTACCCTGAGTATTGCTGTGTCTGTGAGGTTGCAGGGCTGGTCAGAACACACTGTCCTCACTGTCTGCTATAGCTGAAGTGCAAAACGGCCTCTACAGTCCTGTGTGCTCGATTAGTTCATTCCCAGATCTTTGGAGACCTTATAGAACCTTCTGGACTCGTTCACCCTTGCAGGTGAACAATGGCCAATAGTGGCATTGCTGTGGTATTTGTAGCCAAGCCCTGCTTCCGTGCTGTGTGTCCTGGTTGGTACCATGCTGCAGCCCACGCTATCACTGATCAGGCTGCCTCAGGCGCCATGTCTTCCCACCGTAAAGTATTTCCTGGAACTGTGAACCAAAGCAGACCTCTCCCTGGAGTTGACTCTGTCAAGCATTCGTCACAGCGATGAGATGCCACGGGAGTTCCTAAAAGGCCATGTCCTCCAGCTGGGCACTCTGGAGACACCGTGGAGCTCTAGCAAGAGGCTCTGGCCTGGCCCTGAGGCTCCTTGACCATCCACTGTGAGACAGTGCCCACCTTCAGGCTTTCGGGGCTCCAGTGCTGAGCCCGTGCCGACAAAGAGTGGAGACACGAGAGGGGTAAGACAGATGTCTGCACCGGGCACCGGGTGCCATGGGTAAGTCAGCCTGCAGCAGGCTCTTTGAGAAGTGCCCCGGCCACTTGCCTCTTGGCATCTTCTCTGCCACAGTGGATCAGCTTCTTCTGCTTGAGTTTCTCCTGATTATGGAGCACGTTGATCTGGAGTCCACGCACGAGAGGAACAAGTCATGTCTCTGAGCCCGGTGGCTTTGCTCATTTGACGAACTCTTTAAAATACCCTAACTTTAGTCGTTACAAGTGGGTGGAGCAGCACTGTGAACACACACTGTGAACACACACTGAACAGACTGTGAACACACACTGTGAACACACACTGAACACACACTGTGAACACACACTGTGAACACACACTGAACACACACTGTGAACACACACTGAACACACACTGTGAACACACACTATGAACACACACTGTGAACACACACTGAACACACACTGTGAACACACACTGTGAACACACACTGAACACACACTGTGTACACACACTATGAACACACACTGTGAACACACACTGAATACACACTCTGAACACACACTGTGAACACACACTGAATACACACTGTGAACACACACTGTGAACACACACTGAATACACACTCTGAACACACCGAACACACACTGTGAACACACACTGTGAACACACACTGAACACACACTGTGTACACACACTGTGAACACACACTGAACACACACTGTGTACACACACTATGAACACACACTGTGAACACACACTGAATACACACTCTGAACACACACTGTGAACACACACTGAACACACACTGTGTACACACACTATGAACACACACTGTGAACACACACTGAATACACACTCTGAACACACACTGTGAACACACACTGAATACACACTCTGAACACACCGAACACACACTGTGAACACACACTGTGAACACACACTGTGAACACACACTGAACACACACTGTGAACACACACTGAACACACACTGTGAACACACACTGAACACACACTGTGAACACACACTGAACACACACTGAACACACACTGTGAACACACACTGTGAACACACACTGAACACACACTGTGAACACACACTGAACACACACTGTGAACACACACTGAACACACACTGTGAACACACACTGTGAACACACACCGAATACACACTCTGAACACACACTGTGAACACACACTGAATACACACTCTGAACACACCGAACACACACTGTGAACACACACTGTGAACACACACTGAACACACTGTGTACACACACTGTGAACACACACTGAACACACACTGAACACACACTGTGTACACACACTATGAACACACACTGTGAACACACACTGAATACACACTGTGAACACACACCGAATACACACTCTGAACACACACTGTGAACACACACTGAATACACACTCTGAACACACCGAACACACACTGTGAACACACACTGTGAACACACACTGAACACACACTCTGAACACACACTGTGAACACACACTGTGAACACACACTGTGAACACACACTGAACACACACTCTGAACACACACTGTGAACACACACTGAACACACACTGTGAACACACACTGTGAACACACACTGAACACACACTGTGAACACACACTGAACACACACTGTGAACACACACTGTGAACACACACTGAACACACACTGTGAACACACACTGAACACACTGTGAACACACACTGTGAACACACACTGAACACACACTGTGAACACACACTGAACACACACTGTGACACACACTGTGAACACACACTGTGAACACACACTGAACACACACTGTGAACACACACTGTGAACACACACTGAACACACACTGTGAACACACACTGTGAACACACACTGTGAACACACACTGTGAACACACACTGTGAACACACACTGAACACACACTGTGTACACACACTGCGTAGTCTTTACTCATTCTTACGTTCAGACACTTACTCTAGCTTTATAAGTTGGCCATGGTGGAGTATTGTGGCAAACATGGGTGAGCGGCATGTGCAGTGTGCTGACTTAGCCTCCTCCGGAGCGGTCTGGCTGGATCACATGTGACCCTCCATGCTGAGGGCAAGTGTCTCTCTCCTGGCATATCCCAGCCAGCCTTGGCTGCTCTTTTTTCCTTATTGATGGGCCTCATGACGGGGGTGGGGGTGGGGGTGGAGGATGGGGGGTTTGGGGGGTGGGGGTCCGGGGGGTGGGGAGTAGGGGGGTGGGAGGTTGGGGGTGTGGAGAATCCAGTGTAGCTTTCATCCACACTCTCCGATGACTGGGGATGCTGAACGTATTTTTATATTTATTGGCTATTTGTACTGCATCTTTTGAGAACTGTTTATTTTGTAATTTTAAGTAGGATTGTTAGGGGTTTAATTTTGTAAGTTTATTACTGTGGTTGGCTTTGACAGGCATCTTGGGACCACAGAACACTTAGGTCGAAAAGACCTTGCTTTTAAACGTGTTTCATAGATGGCAAAATGAACAAGGAAATAGCCAAGCTGTCACTGCCTCAGTGACACCAAACAAAGGAAGGAAACTGAGCTTGTGGTTCACATCCACAGCTGGGACAGACCAAGTGACTGGCCTGCATGCCTCTGGGCAGAGCGGAGTCTATCAGCCGCCTGGTGGGAAAGGCTTTAGTCCTGAGGAGCACTTTCTGTGAAGTCAAGGCCTTTAGGGGACCATCACCACAGTGTTACAGCCAAGAGTGTACAGCCAGGGACACACAGGGTAGGTGAGTGATGCTGTCATTACAAAATATTCTGGGTGCCAGGTGACTCCAGCTCACTGGAAATCTTGATGCCAGCTGTGGCAATGTGGAGGTGCTCCCACTCTGGCCAGTGTCATGAAATGCTGAGATGCACTGGCAATGGTAGTGTGGGTCCGAACCCCTGACAGTCCTCCTTCAGAGGCCGGCTGGGAGTGCTACACAAGTCGGTGACTGTTTCAGCTCAACTTGCTCTGCTCTGGCAAGGCCTGGAAACATGGCAGCATGCTAGCCTGGAGCCCCACCTAAACAGCCATCTGCAAAAGAATTTAGTTTTAGATTCCGCTGTCTTCATCTCCCATCCCTTCTTGGTCTAACTGGAGAATCCAGCAACCCTGAACCCTGGACACCTCACCTCCGGCCAGCAAGCTGCTGTCCAAACATGTCAGGTTTGCTCAATACCATACGGAGACTCAGATCAAGGGGTGGAAGGAAGCGGCCAGCTTGAGGCCTGTCGCTGAACTGCTTGGTTGGACGCCATTATAAAAGGTAGCAGGGCAGCTGGTAGTGCTTCAGGTAATAATTACTGAGGAGCATGCTCACTGTATTTCTAAAAGTTTACTAAAGAAATTGCATAACAATATCACACCACACCATTTTAAAAAGCTGCTTAGCATTCTTTATTTGTTAAAAAAAATTGTCATTAGAGATGACTTTTCCTTGCAAACTGATCAGAAAGTATGGCTTCCATTTTGGCTACTTGATTTTGTTTAAATTCATCAAGGATAGATAAGTATTGTGATATAAGCGTAAAAATTGACAAATCAAAAAAAATACATTGTCTGGGAACCCACTGTCTGGTGACTCGGCTAGTCTCCTCAGTTTTCCTGGGGAGCCCCAGTTCCCACCAGCTGTCACAGGAGAGGGGCAGGGCAGGAGGCTGTCACTCTGGCCCGCCTTGCCTAGGCCTGTCCCCGAAGCTGTGAAGGCAGGCCAGCCAGTGTGCAGATGCTCACTAACAGTGGTCCACCAGAACAGCAGCAAGATTACAACTGTCTCCACACGGTCTGACTCAGTGTGAGGCTGAGGGAAAGGACTGCAGGCCAAACCTGCTCAAAGCACAGGCCCCTCAGGGTCAGGGACAGGCCAAGTCCATCATCCTTCCTCAGCACGGTCTCCTGTCACTCAGCAATCACCTAGTAACGAGCAGCCAATATGCATTCTCCCCTCTGCAACCGCCTTGCCTTTCAACATGTCCTGGGAATATGGCAGCATCCAGTGTGCACGCCAGCTCGACAGAAACTCCAGCACCAGCCGCCATTCACAGATGCCCTCACGCCTATGAGAACAAGGCTATTTGTTGTTTTTTCCTAGTTCCCTAAAACATGTGAAGTTCTAGTGAAACATTATCAAGAACTCAAGAGGTTTTGAAAAAGCTCCACATTTCCAGGGGAAGTCACTGTCTCCTTGGACGGCATCACAGATTCAACCTATGAGCCTGCTGGCTGCTAACCCTTTGCTGTCAGGAGTCTGGGCAAGCTGGAGAGGGGTTCCTTCTGCCTCCATGGTCTCACTGGCCAGCAGATCTCAGCTGCAGACACAACTGCTTTACTGAACCTAAAGAGAAACAGGCACATCTGGAGCTGTCGGAAATGCTTTCCATGATCTTACAACACACATGAGGAAATCCTGTTGCATGCCAGAGGATAGGCCTGAGGCAAGGCTCCTGAAGGAAGCAAGCTTTGAGGCAATGAGGAGAAATCATGAAAATATATGCTGCCAGGGGTGGTGTCCAAGCAGATGACTTATGTAACATCCACATGTGAGCAGATGACCGGATAGACGTCCACATGTGAGCAGATGACTTATGTAACATCCACATGTGAGCAGATGACCGGATAGACGTCCATGTGTGAGCAGATGACTGGATAGATGTCCATGTGTGAGCAGATGACCGGATAGACGTCCACGTGTGAGCAGATGACTGGACTAGGTCCGGCAGAGCTTCAGTGGGAAATTCTCCGTGATGAGGTGATCAGCATGAAGAAGGACCACCACATTAACTTCAAACTCTGCAGGGAAGAGAGAGACGCTCATTCCCACTGAGCACTGGAAAACAGTCTCACAGTGAGGCAATGTCCAGGTGCTGCCTGGGACTCAGTCTCCCTGTACTCTCTGTAGACCCAGTGAGACCCCACACTGCATGTGACTGACTGCCACCATAAACGTCTCTGCTTAACTGTCTTGTCGGCCCACAGTGTGAGCCTGACGGAGCGGCCACACCCACAGTTCCAGCTCTTGAGAAGCTGAGGCACGAGGAAAGCAGTGAGCTTGAGGCCACCCTGGGCTAGAGTCAGTTCCAGTATGGCCTATGCTACAAGAAGACCATGGTGATTCTGTTGTGTTGAACAAGGAAAGCAGCAGACCGTTGGCTCAGCTGCTGGGCCTTTGGAACCAGCTGGGGAGACATTTGTTGAAACACTTGGTTCCTATATTCCTGCAGACAAGATTTCCTTCACTGGTTTTTCAGTCTTTACGGGTAAAAATCACAACACGGAATCAATGTGAAGAGGAAGCACCCTAAACAAAACTGAGCCCCTGTCTTTAATTTTGCTGGTATGGGCAAAGAGATCCTGGCACCACACAGCAGAAACTCAGCTCTGGGCAGGGTTTTGGGGTGTACATACCCATACAAATACACATAATTAAAAATAATACAACATGGGGGTTGGGGATTTAGCTCAGTGGTAGAGCGCTTGCCTAGCAAACACAAGGCCCGGGGTTTGATCCTCAGCTCCAAAAAAAACAAAAAACCATGGAGAAGTGTTTTCCCAGGGGCGGTCCTAAGGAGCACAGAGGCCACCACATCTGTGGCCAGAGCTGAAAACAATGTGGCAGCAGTGTCCACAGTGGCTTTATGGGTATGCAAAATGCTAAGGTTATGGTGTTATGGAAATTTGTACGAGTGTTTCAGAAATCCAGAGGCCAGGCAGGGCATACCAGGGTCAGTTCCCTGCAAGAGGCCCTGAAAGAGACCACTGGGAAGCTGTGAAGTTGTCCCAAGTTGCAATGGGAAGCCCCAGAATGTGGGAGAAGCAAGGACTGAGAAACTTCTGCCAAGGAAAGCTGCGGGTAAAAGAAGTTGGCCAAAGATAGCAATTCCATTTGCTGCACTTGAACTGGACAGTGGAGCTGCCCGAGCTCCTGGAGCCCCGATGCCAGACATGGTGACCAGACTCGGAGTCTGACCTGCTGGGCTTCAGCACTGCTTTGGTTCAACTTACTTTCTTTTTTTTTTTTTTCGGTTTTTCAAGATAAGGTTTGCGCCTTTCCTGGAACTCACTCTGTAGCCCAGGCTGGCCTCAAACTCACAGAGATCCGCCTGGCTCTGCCTCCTGAGTGCTGGGATTAAAGGCGTGTGCCACCACCACCCGGCAGAAAGCCCACTTCAGTATTCTTGGCAACTATTTCTTTCTCTTTCTTTCTTTCTTTCTCTCTCTCTCTCTCTCTCTCTCTCTCTCTCTCTCTCTCTCTCTCTCTCTCTTTTTCTCTCTCTCTCTCTCTCTCTCTCTCTCTCTCTCTCTCTCTCTCTCTCTCTCTCTCTTTTTCTCTCTCTCTCTCAATATCTCTCTCTCTCTCTCTCTTTCTCTCTCTCTCATGTGGAACTGAGGATCGAACCCAGGGCCTTGAGCTTGCTAGGCAAGTGCTCTACCACTGAGCTAAATCCCCAACCCCTCAACTTTCTTTCTTTCTTTCTCTCTTCTGCCTTGGCCTGCTGTTGCTCTTTCTGAATGGGAATGTTGGGTCTGTGCCTGTCGAGAGTACGCTGTTGGTCTCTTGATCTTACAAGGACTCATAGTTGAGTCTCAGAAGCAACTCTGATCTTTTGACCATGGGATTTCTGAAGCTGAAATGATGCTGTTGTAAGATGATGTGTCCTGGCAACAGGCTGTCAAAGAGTGGACTGTGGTTGACCTTTATTGTCACCTTGACTAGATCTGGAGTCATGTAAGAGACACATCTCCTGGTATACCTTCAAGGGATTGTCTAGACATGTTTAGCTTAGGAGGGAAGATCTGCCTTGAATGTGGGTGGCACCATCCATGGCATGGGGCCTTGGCCTTAATAAAAAGAAAACAAGAAAGCAAACCTGATACCAGCATTTATCTGTCATCTGGTTCACCTAGATGTCAGCAAGCAGCCTGCAGTAGTGGCTTTTCCATCACCATGGACTAACTCCCCACTCGTGACCCACAACAAAGCCACCTTCCTGTTTCTTGATAGGTGTCTGGTCACACACTACCTACATGGCCACTGGAATGGCTTTTCCTATAGACTCATGGTATCTCTGCTTGGCTCAAGTCTGACTCTGAAGGGAGCTTTCAGCTGGCTTTAGTGTCCTGAATGTGCAGCTTCTCACGGAGGCATTGTGAAGAAATCAAAGAGCTGAATGTAGCAGCCTGTGACTACTGCACGCCTGTGTGCAGGGCTTCTGTGTGCAGGGCATCTGTGTGCAGGGCGTCTGTGTGCAGGGCGTCTGTGTGCAGGGCATCTGTGTGCAGGGCGTCTGTGCGCAGGACGCCTGTGCACCAGATGCCTCTGTGCAAGATGCCTATGTTCAGGGCTTCTGTGTGCCAGATGCCTGTGTGCAGGGCATCTGTGTGCAGGGCGTCTGTGTGCAGGGCATCTGTGTGCAGGGCGTCTGTGTGCAGGGCATCTGTGTGCAGGGTGTCTGTGTGCAGGACGCCTGTGCACCAGATGCCTCTGTGCAAGATGCCTATGTGCAGGGCTTCTGTGTGCCAGATGCCTGTGTGCAGGGCGTCTGTGTACAGGATGCCCGTGTGCAGGGTGCCTGTGTGCAGGGTGCTTCTTCCCTATGGACCACACCCTTTCCCTGGCACTAGACTGCTTACCCACTTTGAAGTTAGTGGTCTCCAGGGTTGGGCAGGTGAAGAGTCTGGGAAAGACCATGTACAGAGGGACAGAAAGGCTTCTACAAATGTCCCCATCAGCGATTTGAATATTCTGAATCTCTGTGGCATCACGCGCGTAGCCTTCTGCACATCCTGGGGAAAGAGGAAACACCACGGGGTCAGGACACCACGACACCAAAGCAAACTAGTCAACAAACCCTTCCAGTGCTGTGGCAAGGAGCACCAACACATTTACCCCACACAAACCCAGTTTGCTCCCCAGGACTGGGAGTTCCCTCCCTGGCACTTCTCACTTCCTCAAATATCACCGCACTGGTTTGAGAGTGCTCCCAAGACTTTGGGGGCTGGGACCCTAACGCCCCAATTACTATTTCAAAGGTTATCTGCAAGTGGGTCTCTGGGGGTGAGTAGGCATCAGAACAGCTTTGTTACAAAAATGGGGTCTCTGGCACATCCGCTCTGTTATGATGTGATGTCCCCCACCATGTTAAAAGTACAGGAAGGGATGGCTTAGCGGCTGACAACACTTCCTGCTCTTATGGAGGACCCAAGTTCTCTCCCAGCACTTACATCAGGCAGATCACAATTGCCTCTTAACTCCAGCTTCAAGGGTTCCAACACTCCTTTATAGCCTCACAGGTACCCAAACACATATGTCACAGAGTGGGGGACAGATATCTGTTCAGCATCTGATGGCTTTGTGCTGTATTACATGGCAGAATCTATCACATGGTGAAGTCCAGCCTGAGAGAGCTCCATATTATAACAGTCCTCTCCTGAGACAACCCATAACCCGTCATGAAGACAGTCACCCCCAAAGCTCTCCCTCTCAACACTGCTGTGCTAGGGACTAAGTTTCTGATGCACTGCTTGTGGGAAGCACATTCAAAGCAAAACATATGTCTCTGTGGCCCAAAGCTATTCAAATTTCCCTAAGCAGCCTAAGCACAGGAGCATGGCCATCGTCAGCAAATGAGGCTGCCATATTCATGATGTGTGGCTACGGCCTTACTTCACTGTTTTTCCATACGGGGTCTGGGAACCTCCTGTACCATTCCCAGGAAGCAAGGGAAGCGCTTTTAAAGCCCAGATCCCCTGGTTCCCCGGTACCACTGCACATCTGAATTGGGATATTTGAGAGTGAAGCTCAGGCACGCACACATCAGCAAGCTCCAGGAGAACGAGCACAAGTGAGCCTAAGAGCATCCACCTCACAAGAGCAGAGACTTCTGAGGGAGCCTCCAGTGTTATAACCACCCAGCACCTCCATCCTCAGCAGGACTGCCTGAGGTGACAGACAGAAGCCTTACCACAGGTCTCCACCCGCACCAGCTGAAGCTCTATGCTCCGGATGGCAGCATCTGAATGCTCCACTACCAGCTCTCCTCTCAGGGGCTGCGTGATTGCACAGTTGGTGGAGTTCAGATGTCCTCTAATGAGGAATTTGGGAAGGGAGGCCCTCTACACAAAAAGAGACAAGACATCAGGAATAGAGTTGCCGGTACAAGGAAGACCTGAAAACCAAGTTGGGTAATTGTTCTGTAAAGTACTAAAACCCTGTTTTACAGAACACGGATAATAAATGGTATTACCCTCTGTCAGTGGCTATCAGACTGATCCTCAACCACCCCATATACATAAAGGACAGACAGACATGACCAGCTCTGGAGAATCAACCCACTGCCTACACTGACTGAAAAAGCTCCTTCACCAGGCAGCAAGGCATAAAATGTAAAAAGCCTGAGAAGTTGACAAGGGTGTTTAAGGACAACCACCCCCTCAACCCCAAGCTGAAATAAATAAATAAATAAATAAATAAATAAATAAATAAATAAATAAAAAAGAAAGAAGAGAAAAAAGGTTTAAGAAAAAAGAAAAAAGTGGTCAGTTTTACACTGTTCCCAATTAGGCAAGTTTGAGGGCAGCTATTTTTATTTCTGGGATATTGAATGAGCAGTTTCTCTCAATGCCTGATGAAAAGCTTTGGGACTTTTCTCTGTAGTCGGGAAGCTGGCCAAGGGGAACTGGCAGTGGTACTGAAGGAAACAGTTGGACAGCCATTTAGGAGTCTTCATCTTTGTCTTGTCCCACTATCCAGTAGAAGCAACATAAGCCAAAATTTAAAGTCACGTAGAATTTGTAATTGCCTATGAGTACAATTTAAAATTCCCTGTAGCCACGCTACCTAAAATGTTAGCACGTGTCTGTCATGCTAGCATGCAAGTGGCAGCTGGAGGGTCAGAAGTTCAAAGTCATCCTCAACTAAACAATTCAAGGCCAATCTGGGCTACATGAGCCCGTCTTGTTCAAATCGAGTCTCTGGACCAGGCAGCAGTCTCAGCCAACTTCCCATCTTAAGTCAGACCAGCCACATGGTGAGTGGCAGTGGTCACCCAGGGCAGGCAGCCCCCAGACTGATGCAGCTCTCAACACCAGCCATTTCTTACCCACGAACCCTCCAGAAATGTGTGGGTGGAAGACAAAGTTTGAAAATACAAGGAAAATAAGCTGCTTTTTTAGAAAAGTAGAGAACAGCAGAGGCTCACCCACCCAGCTTTCAGGAGCGTGTGAAAAAGCGCCTTCCAATGTCACTCTCAAGAGTCTTGCAGACACGTGTGTCCCTCTCCTCAGTAGTGATGTACCACACACACACCACTGCACAGTAGTGATATAACACACACACATACACACCACTGCACGGTAGTGATGTACCACCCCCACACACACACACCACTGCATGGTAGTGATGTATCACACACACACCACTGCACGGTAGTGATGCACCACACACACACCACTGCACGGTAGTGATGCACCACACACACACACACCACTGCACAGCAGTGATAAACCACACACACACACCACTGCACGGTAGTGATGTATCACACACACACCACTGCATGGTAGTGATGTACCACACACACACCACTGCACGGTAGTGATGTACCACACACACACACACACACACACACACACACACACACACACACCACTGCACAGCAGTGATATACCACACACACACTACTGCACGGTAGTGATGTATCACACACACACCACTGCATGGTAGTGATGTACCACACACACACCACTGCACGGTAGTGATGTACCACACACAACACACACACACACACACACACACACACACGCACACACACACCACTGCACAGCAGTGATATACCACACACACACTACTGCACGGTAGTGATGTATCACACACACACCACTGCATGGTAGTGATGTACCACACACACACCACTGCACGGTAGTGATGTACCCCCCCGCCACACACACACCACTGCACAGCAGTGATATACCATACACACACCACTGCACGGTAGTGATGTATCACACACACACCACTGCATGGTAGTGATGTAACACACACACACACACACACACACACACACACACACACACACACACCACTGTTTCATAAATAACTATGTGTTATACAAGGTATTTAAAATATAGCATGTACTAGGTGGTGGTGGCGCACACTTTTAATCCCAGCACCCAGCACTCAGGAGGCAGAGGCAGGCGGATCTCAGTGAGTTTGAGGTCAGCCTGGTCTATAGAGTGAGTTCCAGGACCATCAGCATTGTTACACAGAGAAACCAAACCCTGTCTCAAAAGAACAAAATAAACAAACACATAAATAGAAATAAAACAGCCCAGTTTTCTCCTTGTCCAGTATCAGCATGAATGTATCTGTTGTGACAGACGCTGCCCACCTAGAACAGTGATATGGCCAGAAGAAAGGCACCACACACACCCGCCACTCCCGCAGGATACTTTTGACAAAATTCAGTGTCCACTACACTCGGGAGAACAGTCTCACCAGGGCTGGTGGCAGACGATCTTAGTAATAAATCTACACCCCAGATCCTCAAGTGTACACCAGAACCAATACCTGAAGAAGAAAAAAGCAAGGGGCAGAGGACTGCAGGGGAGCATGGGAGCCAGGAACAAGGACACTGTGTCCACAGCAGAAGGGAGGGAGGGCACAGGCCCAGAGAAAAGACTTCACAAGGGGTAGAAGAAGAGGTGGGCACAGGAATCTGCCTGGCCGGGGACATGATGGCTACTTCCTTCCAGAACCTTCTGAAAGGGCTCCCTATGACACACCCTTGCAAAGAATGGCATCAGGCCGGACAGTGGTGGCACACACCTTTAATCCCAGCACTGGGGAGACAGAAGCAGGCAGATCTCTGTGAGTTCGAGGCCAGCCTGGTCTACAGAGCAGGATCCAGGACAGGCACCAACACTACACAGAGAAACCCTGTCCGAAAAAACAAAAGAAAAACAAGAATGGCATCAGTCATGGCTGCAGTATCGCAAATCTCCCAGACATGCCTTCAACCCAGTTATGAGCATTAGCAAAATGCAGACTTGAGTAAGAAGCCAGTTCTAGGCAGAAAGGAACTACAGACAGCGCTGCTGCTCTGAGATGGAACCATTTACTAAGACCAAACACTGGGGACATTTCCCGCAGTGGGCAGAGTGCTAAGCAAGAAAGCTGGCCCCAGTAACTCACTGGCTGGTGCAGGCCCAGCAGAGGTCTGCGGGGAGCTGCCTCCAAGATCCAAGCGCCCTTGGTTCCCATGCTAGGAAATCTGCTGGTGCTGTCCACGTCCACGAACAGGTCTCTGTCTGACCAGAACGTCAGTGAGAGACAGCAAATGAAGCCTCAGTAAGGGATGAGAGGCCAAGGCCCAGTGCAGACCAGGCGTACCATGGGAAATAAAGGAGCAGGTTCTTAAGCAGGAGTAGTGGTGCTCAGTGCACAGCCAGGAAGACAGACCAGCCGGGTGCAGTGGTGCATGCCTGCAGCCTGGGGCAATGGCTGGAGGAGGCCAGCCAGGGCAATACAGTGAGACATCAGCACTGCATGAGAACAAGGTCATAAGCATGTGAGGAGTCCTGAAAGTACTGTCTTTTTCCCCTAAGTAATTGTGGAGCTCAATATGAAATCAATTTGAAAACACCCCTTGGGTACAAACACCATCGAAACCTGTCACTGACCCTCAGTTCTCAACTGGGCAGTTAACTGGGTCAAGTTACGAGGAAAGCCACAACACACAAGTGTGAGTGAGGAATGAGTACCTCTTTGACGTTCTGCAAGGTTTCCGGAGTGATCGTGAAGTCAACAGGACTCGGGGTCAGCTTCCCCTTCTGAGGCTGGAAAGGAGGTAAAACCACAGTCAGCAGAGCGGACCCGGGGCGGGGGGGGGAGCAGCTTTTCCTTTCTGACTAAAATGAATGGCAGCACAAGAGGACATGGTGGTGAGAAACAGGGGATGTGATTCCAAACGAACCCAGGTCCACCCTGGTACTGTTTCATCTGAGACCTTCTGGGCTCGGAACTGAAGTCAGACCTAAGGAACAGAATGATGAGGCTGGGAGGTAAGGACTGCTGCACCTCACACATGACCAAAGATGCCAAAGATGGTACATGGAGCTCACCATGTGCAGAGCTGAACCAGACCGGCCAGTGCTGCTTGCCATTAGCTAAAGAGCTTTCTACTAGAAGGAACATTCCGGAATCCATTCACACGGCCAGGCTACAGGAAACCTGCCTGGCACCATACCCAAGGGCCAGGATCCAAAAGGCCAGCAAGACCCAAGACCCAGAATGCAGAGAGGGCGCAGCCAGTGTGCCAAGTCCACTCACTTCCCAAGGCTTATTCCACAGAGCGGTTCTCAATGCACTCTAGCTCAACAGGTTCACAGCCTGTTTTCTTGTCAGAATGTTCTTCCTGCGGCCCAGAAGTAACATTGAACTTGCAAACCACATGCCAAAGTAAACTGTTGCCTTTCTGTGTGAGGACCTCCTCTAACAGTTCTTTTTTCTTTCCTTTTCCTCTCTTCCTCCCTCCCTCCCTCCCTCCCTCCCTCCCTCCCTCCCTTATCTATCTATCTATCTATCTATCTATCTATCTATCTACCTATCTACCTACCTACCTATCTACCTACCTACCTATTTTTGAGGCAGAGTCTCTCCACATAGCCCTAGCTGTCTTGGAACTCACTCTGTAGCCCAGGCTGGCCTTGAACTCACAGAAATCCGCCTGCCTCTGTCTCCCAGGTGCTGGGATTGAAGGCGTGCGCCACCACACCCAGCCTTCTTTTGTTTTTTGAGACAGGATCTCATCACTCTGTCCACAGCACAGGGTAGCTTTGGGCACACCATGTAGCCCAGGCTAAAGCTGACTTCCTGGCGACCATCCTCCCTTCTAAGCGCTGGAATTACAAATGTGAGCTACCGTGCTTGATGGACAAAATTCTTGAAAGCCCTATGGTGACAGAATACCATGAACACAGATGGGCCCTGGACAATGCAGTCCTTGCTCTGGGCCTGATCATCTTAGGAGGGCTCTGTACTCCTAAGGGTACAGAGGTACCTAAGGGAGGTAGGGACTTCAGAGAGGCCCTGGGGTGAGGGCTGAGTTAAGACTCACTGTTCTTCACAAAATGTAAAGCCTTCCCTGTTATATAGCCATAAAAAGCTCTAAGTTTGTTTTAGGACATAAAGCCCCAAACACTTTAACATAGATTACTTTAAAGACCTTTGATGGAAAAATAATATTCATCTTTTAATACATGCAATTTTAAAAACCAAAACAATTTAGTCATATTTTACATAAATGAGGAGCTGTAAGTAGGTAACTACAATACTAGGGGTCCTAAAAGTGTTACCCAAATAAAGGGATGCAAATGAGGTCCTGGTGACGACTTTGCTAACGTCATGAAGAGACTCCAGTCCTGCACTGCGACTCACCTTCAAAGCATCCCAAAGACGTCACGTCACGTGTATCAAAGCGTAAATTCTCCTGCCAACCTGCCACCTCACAAGATGTCCGAGTCCCTAGTCACCGAGGTGTACAGTGCAGTGGCAGGATCCAGTGGGCTCTACCCAGCACCCACATGGTGATGGTATATGGAGTAGCCTGGTCAGAAATGCTCATGAGTAGGGGCTGGACAGCTCAGTGGTTAAGAGTACAGACTGCTCTTCCAGAGGTCCTGAGTTCAATTCCCAGCACCCACATGGTGGCTCACAACCATCCATAATGAGATCTGGTGACCTCTTCTGGACTGCAGGGACACATGCAGGCAGAACACTGTGTACATAATAAATAATAAAGAAATGCTCATGAGCTAGCACAGGTACTGTACCCCTGCCCTGTCCACAGAGCTCCTGCAGAGGTTGTGGATCAGGCCTTTCCAGCTCCCTGAAGGCCTCAGAGCAAGTTCCTCTGGCTGACACTGTTCAGCAACCCAGCTGTGCTCTCCCAGCTGTGCTCTCCAGCCAAGTTCCTCCAAGGTCCCTCCCAAGTACCCTACCTCAGTCCTGAAACTCCTTGGACAACCAGTCTGATGGAGGGAACAGCAGGATGTCGAGGAGACAGACTGATCACTGGCCAGGGCTGAGAGCGGTACTACCAGGACACAAAGGCCTGTAGTGACATTAGCCCTAGTGAGGTCTGAGAGACTGTACTGGACATGTAAATGTCGCCACGTCACACCTGGGGCAAGTGTTGCCAGTGTTGATTCTCTGTAGGCCAGTGGTTCTGACCTTCGTAACAGGACGACCCTTCCATACAGTTCCTCCTGTATGGAGCTGCCTGATTTAAGGCAACCAACCATAGAATTATTTTTGTTGCTACTTCATAACTGTAATTTTGCTGCTCTTATGAACTGTAATGTATCTGTATTTTCTGACGTTCTTAGGTGACCCCTGTGAAAGGGTCATTAAGAACTGTTGATGTAGGTTATGGGGGACTTGTCATGAACCCACCAAGTAACTGCAGCCGTGGTGGCCAGAAACCAACTACCCAAGATGGCATGGAAAGGCATTTTTAAGAATTTGTTACTGCAAAACATAGACAAAAAGTGTGAGGATGGGAAAGAGACAGGCCTGTACATCCCCTGTGTTCTCAGAGGGCACCAAGTGCCAAGCATGAGAGCAATTTGTCTCTGGTGTTTGCCACAGTAACCTGAGGCCAAGGTGGGCATCTCCTTTGCAGAGACAGAAAGAACAGTGTGCTTACTGCCTGCTGTAAAGTGCGATTCCTGAGGTGCAGACCCAGAGGTGGGTGTCACTGAGCTACAGAAACAGTGGCCATGCTGGTGCTCATGGCGCCAGTGTCCCATCAGGGGCTAGTGTCCCCGCCAGACCCAGCTTCCTGGCTGTGAACAGGTGCTAACCCACATCTCACAAGAGAGCCTAGGGCTTACAGCAGAGTGCACGATGAATTCGCAGGTCTTGGTCAGGTCCTTGGCCAACAGGGACCGCCGCATGTCACAGCGCAGTATGTACTGGAGGAGAAGCAGGAGAGACAAACGTCATCTCAGTAGGCTTTGCCTTTATCTAGACACAACGTCCAAAGGACAAGTAGTCGACGTATTTTAAGGACCTTTAGCCAATGGATATATTTCATGCAGTTGATAAACCCAAGAAGAATTAATGTGCAAAATACCAGCATTTCTAAACAAACCACACGCAGCTGTTCCCACAGGCAGGGTGTGGAAGGTAAGAACAGGCAGCAGAGCATTGGAGCCTGAAGGCTCAACACAGCTGTCCAGCTCCTGTGTGAGCCCAGACAAAACACAGCCCTCTGAGCTGCTGCCGCTTCCCTCTGCAGCCCGGGGGTACGGAGGTGGACCTGTGACGGGACCCATGAGCTCCACTCGGAATGCTAAGTGTGAGGGGCAGAGCCAAGTTCAGCCACACTGTCCTGAGGGAGTTTTTCATTTACCAACAAGAAGCCATGGATGATAACATGAAAATAGAAAAAAAACAGAATTCCAGGGAATCCTACAAACCATCCCTGTGTATTTTAAAGAAGAAATAAAGATGGTATTTTTTAAATTTTAAAATTCAGAGACATACAGAAGAAGACTGGGATTAATGTCCATGTCCGACCACCACAGAGCCAGCCTCCTTTCCCAGTGGTCTTCCCAGCCCTGTCCATCAATCTCCAGATGGAGCCCCAGGTGAACTAAAGGGCAGAAGAGAGGGGTACAGGAGACGTTAGCTTTGCCTTTGGCTTGTTCCTTTTGAGTGTGTGGTGCTTTTCTGAGCTTGTCACTGGGAGAGGAGTTCCTGCTGTGAGCAGCCTTTGTCCTCCTCAGGAACTGGAGTGTGGCCCCTAAGCTTACTTGGTTGTGGCGCCGGACTGTGGCCTTAAATCAGGCAGCTCAGAAACCACCCTAGTGCTAGACGTTAGGAACAATTTCGGGAGCCAGGGCACGGCCAAGTGGCACCTGCTGAACATGTGCAAACTCTGGGTTCCATTCCCAGTGCTATAAATTAGGCCCCACACCCTCATATAACTCCTGTTTAATTGACTTACCTGTTGCTTTAATCATATGGGAAAAACTTTTGAATTCTGTCAAAAATAACTTTCATACCTAGGACTATACACATAGCTATGAATCTTCTAAGAAGCTACATTCTTTTTTTTTTTTTTTTAACATTTATTTATTTATTATGTATACAGGGTTCTATTTGTGTGTATGTCTGCACACCAGAAGAGGGCACCAGATCTCATTGTTGATGGTTGTGAGCCACCATGTGGTTGCTGGGAATTGAACTCGGGACCTCCGGAAGAGCAGTCAGTGCTCTTAACCTCTGAGCCATCTCTCCAGGCCCCCCCCCTTTTTTTTTAAAGATTTATTTATTTATTATATATACAGAAGAGGGCACCAGATCTTATTACAGATGGTTGTGAGCCACCATGTGGTTGCTGGGAATTGAACTCAGGACCTCCGGAAGAGCAGTCGGTGCTTTTAACCATCTCTCCAGCCCAGAAGCTACATTCTTAAGAATTACATTTCCACACGAAATAAGTTCCTGTATATTTGAGGTACTACAGGGAGATAAAACATTTTTATAAGAATCATCTCTTGCCTGCAAGGATCTAAAAATTTATTTATGTGTATGTGCAGTATATATATTCTCTAGTAAGACTGCAATCTGTTCTCCCCAAACCCTACAAGCTCACTGTGGACTGGTGTGTGTGTGTGTGTGTGTGTGTGTGTGTGTGTGTGTATACACAGCCCCACTTCCTGGATACCACATCCACTGAGGTGAGCCTCCTCTCTTCGGCTTAGCTTGTCTTGATTTTTTTCCCAGTCTAGCCTCCACCACCTCCATCAGTGGTTGAGAAGTGCTAGGTAAAGCCAGAACCACTTACAGGACTTGAAGAAAGAATTGTTTTTACTGAGTCATGGACCCAGAAGATGGAAGCTACATCTGTCCAGTGACAGCCAGCTTTGCTCTGATAAGGAACAAGACGTCCTGAGGACAAAGCCAGTACACAAGAAAACCAAGCTCAAACATTCTGGGGCCCTGACCAATCTGGCCACGCCACTCTCCTGGAACTTCTAATTCCATGATATAGGCCCCTCTCAATTTAAGTTTACTCTACAATTTGTAAAGGGAAGGCTGTGAGTCACAGGCATCCACTTTGGTCACTATACATAAAGTGTGAGACCAATCATTTGTGAATTAATGAGTCATGTGATCTGTTGGAGGGGGCAGCAAGGTGAAACAAAGACGCTAACTTCTATGTAAGGTTATAGAAGGGTCAAGTTCTCCTTCATCTACTGCTTCAATTAACTTACAGTATTGATATATGAGCTGTTACAAGGGGGCTGGGGAGATTGATCAGTGGTTAAAAGTACTTGCTGCTCTTGCAGAGGATATGGGTTTGATTCCAGTGTCCAAATGGTGACTTAAAACCATCTTTATTTAACTCCAGTTCCAGGGGATTTGATACCCTCTTCTGGCCTCTATGGTCACTGCATGCATGCGGTGCACAGACACACATGCAGAGAAATACCCACATAAGAAATAAACTGTTAAAAAGAGTTGTCACTAGTGTGTGCCTTTAACCCCAGCACTCCAAAAGCAGATGCAAGTGGAGCTCTGTGAGTTCAAGGCCAGCCTGGTCTACATAGTGAGTTCCAGGACAGCCAGGGCTATGTCTCAAAAACAAACAACCAACAAAGGAGTTGTTACAAGGCTACTGTAAGGAGAGTCATCAACTCCTGTGCTCATCACTCAGCAGATAGTCACTGGGTGACATTCTGTGTGACAGGCCTCTTCACGTCATTCCCTCACTAATCTTCTAGCAGCAAGGTTAAGGAGGCTGCTGGAGAAGGTTCAGAGGTGGGATCTGAACTGACCCCTGCCCACTGCCAGAACCTGTACCAAATCCTTGCACAGAGTGATGGTAACATTGTCTCAAGCCCAGATCTGCCTGCTCTAAGCCCTGCTGCTCCTCCTCCTCCCCCTCCCCCTCTTCCTCTTTCTCCTCCTCCTCTTCTCTTCTTTTTTGAGACAGGGTTTCTCTATGTAGCTTTGGAGCCCGTCCTGGAACTCCCTCTGTAGACCAGGCTGGCCTCGAACTCACAGAGATCCTCCTGGCTCTGTCTCCCGAGTGCTGGGATTAAAGGTGTGCGCCACCACTGCCTCAGCCCCTGTATCTTCTTCCTCTATAAATAGCTTTCCTGGGTCCTAAGGAACCAGCAAAGTTATCAAAACAGATACAAGGTCAGATTTTTCTTTAAGGTTACAAATTATGTGACTGGGTCTGAAGAGATGGCTCAGAGGTTAAGAGCACTGGCTGCTCTTCCAGAGGTCCTGAGTTCAATTCCCAGCAACCACGTGATGGCTCACAACCATCTGTAATGAGATCTGGCTCCCTCTTCTGACCTGCAGGGATATATACATACAGAACACTGTATACATAATACATAAATAAATCTTTTTTAAAAATTATGTGACTGTGTATGGCTGTCTATATGTGCAGGTGAAGGAAGCTGCCCACGGAAGCCAGAGGCATGGGACTCCCTTCGAGCTAGAGTTACAGCTGGCTGTGAGCTGCCCACTGTGGGTTCTAGGAACTAAACTCTGGTCCTCTGCTAGAGCAGTGAGTGCTTTTAACCACTGAACCATCTCTCCAAAACACACACACACACACACACACACACACACACACACACACAGTATTTTGTATTTTTAACTGTGAAAAGGGAGACTAGAATTTTTATAAATTAATTCTGGATATGAGATTTTAGCAGACATGGTAGTACTGTTATATGTCTGTGCTATAATATAAAATTTTGCAAGTGTGGCCACAAGAGCAAAACTCAGTAAGAAGTAACAAGCGAGCCTCCACAAGTGAGGAATTTAAACTAGGCTAGGCTTTCAACCATTTGTTTTGCCTCATGGTATTTACATTACACTATTGCAATACAGCTCAGATTCTAACGGAAAAGTTTCCTGTGTCTGTACAATTTGAGAAAGCATTAGGATTTAACAACAAAGCTTTTGCCATGTGGTGGTGGCACACACCTGTAATCCCAGCACTTGAGAGACAGAGGCAGGTGGGATCTCTGTGAATCTGAGGCCAGCCTGGGCTACAGAGCAAGCTCCAGGACAGCCAGGGCTACACAGAATAACCCTGTCTTGAAAAACAGAAAACAAAAGTAAACAAAGCTTTTATTCAAGGTCACGTACCTATGTACATTAATGTAATCTTCAGAAGAGCATAGCAAAAAATATGTGCCATGAGTAATACGCTGGGGATCCTTATGCTGAGATGAGCCATGTGACCACAGCAAGTCACTGTCCTCTCTGGATGATACTTGCTTACTGACAAAGAAGCTAGGAAAAGACCTGTCAAATACAGGATGGATGAACGGATGGATGGATGGATGGATGGATGGATAAAATGGAGCAAAAAGCCACAATCCTAGATTCTACTAAGTAGATTTTCTCAAGAGAAAATTACATTTGCATATGAGCTATTTGCGAATCTATGGTAATTTTGATAAAAATGTTAAGTATGATTCTGGGTACTCTCCAGGTTTTGGAGATTGGATGCTGAAGTACTAGGACATGAAATGCACAGAGACTGTGCAACTAACTTTCAAAGGACTCAGAAATAAACACAGATGAGAAAGGATGGCCAGGCTGGGATGCAGCTCAGGGATGCAGCATATGCCTAACACAGCTGGATTCCAACTCCAGCTGCATGGAAAACATTAATCACTGGTAAGTGGTGATAAGCTCATATAAGCCTGAGGCTCAGGTAAAAAGGAATTGCATCTTTACAAATTTTTAAGATATTTGGGGCTAGGTACAGTTCCATGTTGTTGCTGAGGTTAACCCTGAAGTGGGAAAATCTGATGACCAAGGAAAAAGTAGGGTGGGGGCATCATCAGCTCTGTCAGGCAACTTGCCACACACTGACACACTCATGCATCTCAGAGGTCCCAGTACATACACGGTCAGGGAACACACTCTACATTTATATTCTTAGTAGCATTTGGGAAAGGGTGAGACTTCCAATCTAACTTTAAATAAATCAGTTTTTTTTCCTCTTAAGTGACAACAAACAAAAGAGACTATGACCAGAAAAACTGATCTTATTCTAATAAGTTTCCTTTTTAATTTTCTTTCTGTGTGTGTGTGTGGTCGGTATGGTGTGCGCCACAGTTCACATGCAGAAGTCAGAGGACAACTGAGGAGTTGATTCTTCCTTCCATCATGCAAAGCTTACAGACAGAACTCAGGCTTGGCAGCAAGCATCTTTACCTGCTGAACTATTAGTGCCAGCCCTCCACTCAGGTTTTTAAATTATGTAGATGTGTGGTGTGTCTTTGGGTATACACATATGCACGAGGTACCCTCATGGAGCTGAGTTCCAGGTACTTGTGAACGGCTTCACATGAATGCTAGGAACCAGACTTGGGTCTCTTCAAGAGCGGTGCCCAGTCTTAACCGCTGGGCCGTCTTCCAGCTCCGTTTTTGTTTTCAGATTTATTTTTATGTGTGTATGCATTCATGCGCTAGCATTCGGGTGTGTGTGTGTGTGTGTGTGTGTGTGTGTGTGTGTGTGTGTGTGTGTGTGTGTTTTAGTACTTGAAAGAGGTGTATGAGAAAGAGGGCTGAAACTTTTTTTTCATAGAAAGGTAGCTTTTGCAATGGAGTATAGCATCCTATGTCATCCACCTTGACAGATTTTCAAGCAGTTCATGAATTTCACATAAGACTAAACCTTTAGTTAACTCTCCCAAAGATTTTAAGTTTGGTTTTTTTTTTTTTTTTTTTTTTTTTTTTTTTTGTGCGTGCTAGATTTTAAGCGAATGAGTGGTATTTACTAAGTCCGAATGTGATTAACTGAAACCTGATTAACAAATCAAACAACTTTCCACTCTCCTGCTTTCTTGTGCATCCTAAGACTCAGGTTTTCTCACTTAGCAAGGGAGCCGCTGCAGGGCAGACTACACAAAAGTACCTTTCTTTGCATTGAAGGAAGGAAGGGGCTCTGGCTCTGGCTGAGTCATGACTGGGCTCTGCTCCTGAGACAATAGCAACTGTGAAAGCCATCCCTCACAGCAGAGGTAGACAGGAAGTCATAAATCCACTTCCCCTCATTTACAAGATTTGCTCAGGGAAGAATACAGCCTATGTTGAAGTGGCAGCCTTTGGGCATTACACAAAGAGATACTCATAAGAATAAAACAGACAAGTTAGTGCTGCCAGAAAGACACTGAAGCGGATCTGTGCCCCTGATGGTGTCACTGTGGCCTTAGAAAAATGCAGAGAACAAAGGAACTTCAAGGAAGAAGTAATAACTATCGTTCCTACTCAACACAAGGGTCACAGGGCTCGGGTGTAACTTCGCGTTGCAGCGTGTGTGAGGATCAGGGTTTAATCCCTCACATTGCAAAAATAGTATGTCATACATAAAAGTAGTTAGCAGGACAGAATAAGAAACTGATACAGCATACACATGAACAGTCTTGGAATTAATCATTATTAGGGTGTGAGTTCAACTACGTCAGTAAAGGAGAACGGTCAAGCTGTCTTCAGCAGAAAAATAAAAAAATAAAGGTGTCAAGTATGTGGGGTAGGAACTCACCTGAATGTTCACAAACACGCCGTGGTAGGTCTCATACAGGACTTTGCCGCCCTTGACGTGCAGAGGAAACTCAAAGGGAATCTCAGTCTTGCCACTGGGGAGCTTTCCTGGCTTCAGCACGTCTATGGTGCTGTTGAGAATCTGGATCGGCTGTCAACACAAATCAGCTTCAGTCATCAGCACACACTGGGTCTGTCTCTCCTTGTAGTCATGCTAGCACCAGGGTCAAGAATGCTCCTGTGCTCCTGCTGTGTCGGAAGCACAAGGCTAGGGCTGGACACAGACAGCAAGTTGCTTCTGTCTTCAAAGTCTGCACATTGGTTCTTTTTTTTTTTTTTTTAGTTTTTTGATACAAGGTTTCTCCGTGTAATTTTAGTGCCTGTTCTGGATCTCACTCTGTAGACCAGGCTGGCCTCCAACTCACAGAGATCCGCCTGGCTCTGCCTCCTGAGTGCTGGGATTAAAGACATAAAGAACTACCTGGCTGGTTCATTTCTTTAAAAATTGTTACTACATTTAGTTAATTTAGTGTGTGTGTGTGTGTGTGTGTGTGTGTGTGTGTGTGTGTGTGTATGCACACATGCCACCAGAGTTTGCATGTGGGAGTCAGAGGACAACCTGTGGAGCTCAGTTTGCTCCCCTCACTGTGTAGGTCCTAGGGATCAAATTCAGGCTGTCAGCTGTTGAACCATCTCACTGAACCAATAATGGTTCAAACACAGGCCACTGAGGTGCTATACACAGCAGGAACTGAACTCAGGTGTGCCTGTTTCTTGCTCCAACGCCTCACTGAACTGTCCTAAGAACCCTACATGGAAAATAAGTAAGCAGGCCTACCACTGAGGCTGCCTGGCCAGGATGGCCGACGTGTGGCCCAGGACTCCTTACCTGGCATCTCCCAGCACTGCTACCCAGTTCCCACAGCCCTCAGCCTCCTCTCAGTCCTCAGCCTCAGCACTGCAGCTCTGTGGGCAGAGTAGGCTTCTCCTCTAGCCCCAGCTCCTCACATAGACTCCTCAGAGGGGTCCACAGAGAGGAAAATAGGAATATCATTCAGGAAGTCGAATTTTTACAATCTCTATTTTATTTTATTTTGAGATCGAGTCTCCTATATAATGCAGACTGGCCTCAAAGCTCAGATTCTCATTGCCCCTGCCTCGGCCTCCAAAGTACTGGACTATAGCATGTACCTCCACCTCCAGCTGCTTCATGCTTTTAAAACTTTGGTTTACCATCACCCTGAGAAAATTCCTAATGAATTAAAATTAGACAGATGCCAAAACACAGGACACCACTAAACCTAAATAAGTTCATGTGCTCCTCCTCACAGGCTTCTTCCTCAAATAGAGCTCACACAGCCTTCAGGGGAAAAAAACCCCCTAAGTTTGGGGAACTACCTAGAATATAAACTCTACCCTACAAGAGCTCCCTGCTCAAAGTGCACCTTAGTGTGAAGTTCAGCAGGAGCACTGTACAGAAAGTGTGATAAACACGGCAAGAGGCACAGAGCATTTCTGAGAAGCTCTGCCCTTGGGTGCCTGAAGTCACCCAGCACCAGCTGGGGTAGCACCCATGCAAACATCGCTGGCAGGACCCAGAAGCAACACAGCCTGACTGCACATGGGTAGCTCTACGAGAGCTGAGTGTGAGGGCATGGACCTCACAGCGACCCCAGCTACCCAGGCACACAGCAAGTGCACAGCATCAGCACTGCACGGCTCTTACCTTCACAGAGTTGTAGAAGGCTTCGAACACACCCACACTTTTGGCACTCAGCTGGAGGTTGACAGTCCCTTCCATTGTCAAAGACACTCCCTGATGCTGGACAGAGTCCTTGCTAGAGATGACCACCACACCAGAGAGCATTTCCTGGGGACAAGAGGCAGGTGGTCTTTGTGAATTTGAGACCAGCCTGTCTACAGAGTGAGTTCTAGAACAGCCAGGGCTACACAGAGAAACCCTGTCTTGAAAAACAAAACAAAACACAAAATAAAAATCAAAATACTAATTTGTTGATAAATCAGTCATTCTTATAATATATACTATGCTATTTTATATTATAAAATATTCCTATTTAAAAAATAAAATAAAATAAAAAAGCTCTCTCCCAACTCTTACCCAGATGCTCAACACAAAGAACACGCTCTGAAAGGAAATCCAGAGCTCTAGAGAGTAGCCATGCCTTACCACAGACACCGGACAGGGCCTTCAGCTGATGACATCTCACAGAGAAACTCCTACAAGTGTATGGTGTTTAGGGAGAAGAGCCATGGCCTTTGCCAGCCTAAGAAAGCTGCAGTAACTGGAAACAAGGATGAGGGAGCACGCAGCTCCATGTTATACATATGCAGAAAGCATAGAAGGCGGGCAGAATGTTCTAGACTACACACCATACCCTCTATGCAGACACTCGAACCTGTGTTCTTCATCAAAGTAGGCAGCATGGCCGCCTCATTGACCTGGAGAAAAACTCAACTCTTCCTTGAGGCAAAGGGCCAAAGTGCCAATCCGCCACCTATGGCACAAAGGTTCAGTCTCTGCTCTGGAGACACTGGAGGTGGACCAGGACCCCAAGCCCACCCTAACCAGATCCCCAGATTAGCCTGAGTGTGCACACAGTGCAAGCTTCCTGTTTACCCCTGGCCTCTCGGCCTTGTGATCACCTTTGACCAAGAAGACACTGTCTGTCAATAAAATATAAGAGGCCACTCCACACTGCATGATGACTCTTGTTCCCAGAAATAAATGGCCAGACCATAACTGGGACTCTGTATTGAAGATGAGGAACAGTCACATCAGGGACAGCATGGGCACCTGGTCTGTCTCTGACATCTGGGGTTTAGAAGTGTGCCAGAACATCACTGTGTGTACACATGGCATTTCATTACCATTCTTCTGTCAACAGGCACACAGGCTGATGACGGCATACCTTGGCTATCATGAATAGGGCTGTAATAATTTTTTTTTTTTTTTTTGAGCTGAGGATCGAATCCAGGGCCTTGCAAGTATTTTTAAAGTTGTATACTGCCCCAATTTTTTAAAAAAGAAAGTGCTGGGGGTAATATTTGTATGTGATTTCTTGTATGTGCAAAACACACTTTTGAAAAGCTGAGAAGCTGACAGATGTAACTACCAAACAGAAGGGATGGAGGATGGTGGAAGGAGGGGGGTGTTACCTGTCTTGAAATGTGAACTCTTCGAACCAGATGAACTGGTGACTTTTACCACAGTAAGTTCATTTTTAAGTATGACCTGAATGAAAGTCTCTTGAATCTGGGTAACTGAGGGAGGCACTTTCTCTGAAGACTGCAGGCTACAGCATTCTATCTGGACTCTCTGGCAAGAGAATAAAACACTCGGCTAGACCCTTCGGCCATGCTCCCTCCGTGCCAACAGCACTGCAGCATGATGAACAGCATGTGAACATGTGCGCGCGCACACACAGACTTTAAAAACACAAACATATTTTAAGGTAATGCTACTCGCTCCTGAATTTTGCCAAAATGAAAATGGAAGCTCATCTTCACCCCAGAACCTCCGCACAAACAACTGTAGCAATTTTACTTGTATCTACCCAGATGTCCTATGGAGGGGTGGACGGGTGCTCAGGCTGTGGTTCATTCATTTAGGGTCAGGCAACCCAGCAATAAAGAGTTGAGAACTAAGCTAGGGCTGATGGTACACACCTAAATGCCAGAACTGAGAGGGGGTGTCAGCTGGGCAAGAGGATTGTGAAATTTGGGGCCAGTGGGGGCTACATAGTCAAGCCCTATATGAAACTGTTCAGAGTTCTTCTTCATTACACAAAAGCAGTTCACAGCAATCCCTGCTCTCCACGTCGATGTGAACAGTGTCTGGTGGGATACTACTCGGTGAAGTTTTCACTTTTTGCTCCTGTGTGGAACTGTTTGACGTTACCACTGTACAGCTACAATGCAAACGTGAGAAGAGCAGTTCAACTTCCAAATGCCACCTACAAACGGGTGATCCGGACAGTGCTGCGCAGAGAAAAAATCAGCCGTAGCCACCTGGGTTTGGCAAGCTATACAGTGGTCTGAGTGTGCCTAACACACCCCAGCGTGCAGCTCTACCAGGTCATGCTGTGTCCAACTGGGGTTGGGTGCAGGGGGCTAGCACACTCATCTCCCACCAACGCATGATGGAGGTCAAGCCTGCGGCAGCAGCTCCCTGTGCCATGCAGTCTCTCCCCTGGACATCACACAGGACAGACAATACGACGCTCTGAGCTCAGCAAGTGTCTCCACTGGATGCTGCTGTCAGGCACTGGTTTGTTACTGCTCTTCTGGAGCAGCTGGAGCCCGCATACGAGATGGAGGGAAAACAGCCACTCCTCCCAGTCCACCAGCATCAGCCTTAGGGCTGCCAGATGGTTCAGCAGGTAAAGGCACCTGCACCAAACCTGATGTCAGGAGAGAACCCAGTCCACTAGTTGTCTTCTGACCTACACACACACACACACACACACACGCACGCACGCACGCACACACACACACACACACACACACACACACACACACGGATGAATGAATGAAGGAATGAAGGAATGAAATGGAAAAACGTCATTCTTCTCCCTGACTACAAGCTGAAGCCTAGAGTAGTACCTGGGGTTGGAGAAGAAATTACAGGTAGAACATCATTTATTACCACCACTCAAGAGCTGGGGCAGTGGTGTGTGTGTGTGTGTGTGTGTGTGTGTGTGTGTGTGTGTGTGTGTGTGTTCACGCGTGCGCACATACATGCAAACTCAATTGAAACTGAAACAGTGATGGAGAGCAGATACAAGAGTGGCTTTGTCCGAGGTGGTGGTGGTGGCGGTGGCGCACGCCTTTAATCCCGGCACTCGGGAGGCAGAGGCAGGCGGATCTCTGTGAGTTCGAGGCCAGCCTGGGCTACAGAGCGAGTTCCAGGACAGCCAGAACTGTTTCACAAGAAACCCTGTCTGGAAAAACCAAATAAAAAAAAAAAGAGTGGCTTCACTTTGAATGTCTCAGAGACTTACCTTGCTAAGAAGTCAGTCAGTAATCAAGGGCAAAGATATGGCATTGAGGAAGGGGTGTCAGGGAAGACTATCCCCAGATGTTCAACTGCAGTCATATTTGCCCGCCAACCACCCAACACATGCCCTCTCACTCCTTCTTCTGAGCTGCCTGGCACTGGGGCCACCCACAAAGCATTCTGCCTTGGCTGCAGTGGAAGCCAAGGACAGACAGACCAGTAGGGCACTGATGCAGCCTGGGGCATTGATGGGGTACTTAGTGGGGAGGAGTCAGCAAAGGGAGGCTGTGGTGATACTGATTTTCAACTTGACAGGATTACCTAGGAGACAAGCCTCTGGGCGGGCCTGTGAGGACTATCCAGATTAGGTTAACTGGGGTAAGGAAACCCACCCTAACTACAGGAAAGAACGAAACAGAAAAGTAGCTGAGCACTGACATTCTCAGCTTCCTGACTGCAGACGCAATTGGACCAGCTGCCTCAAGACCCTTCACCATGAATTCCCCCAGCGACTGTGAGCCACAATCAACCCTGTTCTCTGAGCTGCCTTTGTTGGGGCATTTTATCTCAGCAATAGGAGAAGTAACTAACACAGGGACCAACTCCAAACGGCCCTGGGCTGGCTCTGACACGGCTGGGCATGAAGCTCTGCACCCAGAGACTAGGTGGGGAATGCAGATTTCAGGTCACATGGAGGCCTGGTGAGCAGCATGAACAGAACTCAGGGTGAAGCTGGGGCAGGGAGAAAGCAGGGTTCATCACACTGATGTGCAGGGTGCATGGCATGCTTAGACCTACCCAGCTGCAGAGCCTAAGTGAGACAGCCTGCAGGGGCCAGCACAAGAGCAGCTGTGGCCCACAAGCACAGAACCATAAAGACAATTTTGCTGCAGCCCAATCTCAAACAGGCTGGGATAATTCTCAAAACACCTTTCATGGATGACATGAAGACTGGGTTATGAAATAGGAAAAAAGCGCTTTCAGGAGTATTAGGTTACCAGTGAGGAGAGAGGTCCACTTACAGTTCCTAAATGGTGCAGACCCTGCATGTGCCCCTGCAATCCCTCCCGGTGTGAAGATGTCCCTCTTACACTCTCACAACACTACAGCTCATTTGTTAGGAGTCTAGCAGGACAACTGTCCTGCTCACTGTTCTAGTACTGTGAGGAGACACCATGGCCAAGGCAACTTACAGAACAGTGTTCAACTGGGAGTTTGCTCACAGCTTCGGAGGGTGAGTCCATGACCATCATGGTGGGGAGCATGGCAGCAGACAGGCGGGCAGGTGCTAGAGCAGTAGCTAAGAGCTTATATCCTGATCCATAGACCCAACTCAGAGAGACTGCACTTGGTGTTGGCTTCAGAAACCTCAAATCCCAGTGACACACCTCCTAATCCTTCCCAAACAGTTCCACCTACTCTGGACCAAGTATTCAAATATATGAGCTTATGGGGGCCACTCTCATTCCAACAACCATAGTAATGTAGAACAGTTACGCTTTCTTTCTTTTTTTATTTCATTTCATGAGTTTGAGTGTTTTACTTACATGTACACCTGTGCACTATATGCATGCTTGGCGCCCTTGGAGGTCAGAAGAGGGTGTGGGATCCCCTGTAACTGGGATCCTGAGCTGGCTGTAGGCCACTAAGTAGATTCTGGGAATCAAACCAGGATCCTCTACAAAAGTAGCCAGTGCTCTGAACAACCTCTCCAGCCCCAAGCTTTCATTTTTAAACAGCATTTCAGTTTTGCAACTTTTCCTTATAATGAGCTGTTGTGTAAAAGGTTTCTCCTATGTATATGTGTATGTATGTATGTAATGTATTTTGAGACAGGGTTTCTCTGTGTAGTTTTGGTGCCTGTCCTGGATCTCACTCTGTAGACCAGGCTGGCCTCAAACTCACAGAGATCTGGCTGGCTCTGCCTCCCGAGTGCTGGGATTAAAGGCGTGTGCCACCACAACCCAGCTCTCCTCTTTATTTTTAAAGTTACATCGATGCCAAGTGAGATGAAATGAACAGAGTTCTGGGTCTTTAGGGGGAGGTAGGTAACAGTCACCAGCCGTGGCACAGGAGCCCTGTCACAGTAGCCTGGCTGTGCTTGGGGTGCACCTCCTTTATATTTCACAGCTCTAATATTCGACAGTGTCACTTTCATGAGCACATGTGTCAGACTTAGAATAAGGCATTTGGAATTCATAAAAACAATGAGTCATATTTACATTACGAGAAGATTTACTGCAGGGTTCTTCTGGCCAATGAGCTCACCCAGTGCACCAAAGATATAACATAACTCACAATGTCATATACATTTTCGTTCAAGTACTGTTACTGCTCCACACAGAATAGAGGATAACCACCTTGGGGCTCAAACATGCTAGAATCTGTACATCCTGCTTGGATGCTGACCCTCAGTCCTCCTGTCCACAGTGGGCAGGATCTGGCAACAGTGCACTGCTTAGCAGGCACTTGTGGAGAAGGCTGCCATATTCACATCATGGCAGAATAGTTCTGAGGGAGAACAGACTATGGGACGTAGGGAAAATAGAACAATACGACCACTTAGCATCTGAGCCTCCACCATGGGTCAAATTTATGGTCAGCCTGTAAGTGCCATCTCTCAGTTCTGAAAATACAACATTTGAGTAGGTGCTGTTTCCTTCCCACAGAGGAGAATTAAGACCCAGAGTCCCAGACTTAGGAATAAAAGGATGGTGACTCCTGACTGCAATCCCAACACTCCAGGTGCTACTACAGGGGGACTGCTGCAAGTTCAAGGGCAGCCTCAGCTACAGTGAATTCCAGGTCAACCTGAGTGACAGACAGACCGAAAAAACAAGGAAGTACCTGGTGCCAAGTACTACCCAAATTTGATCCCCAGGACACACGTGGTGGACAGGAGAGTGGACTGACTCAGTGTCTGTCTGTCTCTTACACATACACACTAACATACACATATAAATAAGTGCTATTATGAAATAGTACTAGTGACATACTCCCACAGAAAATTTAAAATGTTGGTGGAAATATGGAATTAGAAGTCAAGTTTTCAACCTAATGGGAAGACCTTTAGGAGAAGGTGGCCTCGGAACAAGGCTGCAAAGGCCACATGTCTTGGGATGAACACCCCAATTTATTCTTTGTTCCCTAATTACAGGGTAAACCTATTTACAGGAATCCTAAAATCTCTACCCCCATATTTATTTTAGTCATCCTCTTAAGAATGACTAGTTTCAGCAGGGTGGTGGTGGCGCACGCCTGTAATCCCAGCACTCGGGAGGCAGAGGCAGGCGGATCTCTGTGAGTTCAAGGCCAGCCTGGTCTACAGATAGTCCAGGACAGGCTCCAAAACTACAGAGAAACCCTGTCTCGAAAAACCAAAAAAAAAAAAAAAAAAGACTAGTTTCAAAATTAAAAAAAAAAAAAAAAAAAAAAGTTCTTTGGCCAGGCAGTGGTGGCATACACCTTAGTCCCTTGGGAGGCACAGGCAGATGGATCTCTGTGAGTTTGGGGCCAGCCTGGTCTACAGAGAAAGTTCCAGGACAGTCAGAGCTATACAGCGAAAACCCATCTCAGAAAAACAAACAAACAAAAGAATAACTAGTATCCAGTATACATACTGTACCTATATAGTTCTTCCTTTCTGATTAATGCCTATAAAAAATCAATTCACAGGTTTTCAACACGTATTAAGTAGCAGGTACTTGATACAAAGGATAAAATAAATAAGAGGGGCTATATCAGGCTGGGTGTGGTGGCGAAAACCTTTAATCCCAGCACTCTGGAAGGCAGAGGCAGGTGCACCTCTGAGTTCCAGGGCAGCCAGGACTACACAGAGAAACCCTGTCCTGAAAAAACTAAACAAACAAATAAATAAATAGAAAAAATAAAGGGCTGAGTTTTGCTGTATCCAAATTATATCTCTAGTGTGTGTGTATCTGTACATAAATTTTATTTCTACAAAACTATTAACTGGGGAAAAAAGTAGAGCCACCCAGCTCTCAACTGGACTCAGAAGTGTTAGGTTTTTGCTATACTTACTTTTGCTACATTTGGTCTGTACACACAGGCAAGAACAAATGCACACGCACACATATTATAGCCAGACCTTCTGAGTTACTATGGCAACGTTCAGCACATGGAAGGGGCTCCCGTAACTAAGATACACTCGGGAAATTCAACACTGATACAAAATTACTGCTTGGCAAAGTTGTGCATTGTATTTTGGTGCTCCCCTTTAGTTTCATCTTAAACAATTTTATTGCCTTACCTTTTAAAACTATTTATTTCAAATTATGTGCATGTGCGTGCAAGTGCAATCAGACTCCCTGGAGTGGGGAGTTCCAGGTGGTCGAGTGGCCTGACATGGATGCTGGGAAGCCAACTTGGATCCTCTCCACGATAAGTACCTGCTCTTAACAGCTGGCCCATCTCTCCAGCCCCTTTTCTTTTCTGAGACAGGACCTTATGGATCCTCGGCTTGTATCAAACTCAATATGCAGCTGAGGATGCCCATAAACGTCTTTCTGACCCTCCTACTCTAACTCCCCCGTGGTAAGGGTACAGGCACCCACCACATCTGGTGTTACACAGCACCAAAGACTGAGCCCCGGGCTTGGTGCACGCTGGCAACCATCTTACCATCAGAGCCACTTCCTCAGCCCCAGTTTTTCTTAAGAATGTGGTAACAGTTTGACAGTGTCCCTGAACTGAGGCAGGACAGGCTGTTTCCTTTATAAACTGATTAAATATTTTGGCAGTGATCTAGCAATCTGCCATAGAGTCCAGAGTCCCTTTTATCAGGGGCGATGGCACCTTGGTGGTGTTTGGGTTTTTGGTTTTGGGGGGGAGGGGGTCTTGGAATGTTGACATCTGGACAAAAAAAAACAAATGTGGCTTTGTGTCGTGGGGGTGGAAGTGGGGTGGGTCACTGGAATCTTTATAACTATCAGGCTTCCAGTTTTTAGCATCCGTTATAGACGTCCACCGGGATGTTTCCCTTTTCAGCAGCGCCTTGCACTTGTATGACCAGGCACCGCGCTCAACTGTGTGCAGACGCGAGCTGCATGTTACAATCGCTCCTGTCTCCGCCGGTAGAACCGGGGCGCTCGCACTCTACAGCATTCTAGGGTGACGACTCCTGACGTGACGACAGGCTTCAGAGGAGAGTTTTGCATTCGGAGCGACCAGGGCCCGAAGCACACCTTGTCGGTTTTCAAGGCTCTTCTGCACCAGCTCTTCACCCGAGAGCGACGGCTCGGGCCTGGGCCCCGCCGCCCGCCCGCAGACGCGCCCCCGGCCCCTCCACTTACCCCGGCGTGATACACTTTATTCGCTCTTTTGATCTTGATGTCCAGGGAGGTCCCCATCTCGGATTATCCGCAGAGGCCGCAACAGCCCGGCACTCGTGACCCGGCCGCCCCGCCCCCTGCCCCGCCCCTCTCCCGCTCCTTCCGCAGTGGTGCCACGTGACCGGCGTTCGCTCCGCTCCTCACCCCCCTCCCCGCTTCCGGCACAGGAGCCGGACTTAGCACGAACAGGGGCACGGAACCCACGCACACACTTCCGGGAAGGCTGTCGGGAGCTCGCGGTTCTCCCGGCGTGCCCCGCGGCGGGGGGCCAGGCGAGGCCGCTTCGCGGCGGCGCTTTCCACGCCGGAAGGGTGCCTTCCCGTCAGGCTATGCGCGGAGGGCTGCGCTGCGGAGGTGGGTTTCCGGAAGCGACAGCAGGAATGTGTCCCCGCCTGTCATCGCCTTCCTCCTTCCCGGTAGCGATGTCCGTTTCCTGATAATCGGAGGCGCCCGCGCCCCGGACCTCGCAGCGGGACCCTCCCTGCCAACCGCAGGGGCGTGGCCCCGCACTAGCGGCCCGCCGTTCGCTGATTGGCGGAGGGCTTCGGCCACGCCCCCGGGCCACGCCCGCGGCGCCTGGCCAAGGTCTCGGGCAGCGCCGGGTGACCTCGCTCGGTCGCGGACTCCCCGCCAGCCGGGCTCGCGGCCGGCCGCAGGGGCCTCTGGGTAGTCCCCAGGCGCTCGCCCTGGAAGCGGTCTCTGAGCGCTCCGTGGGGCACCCCGGCGGCTGCGCCAGCAGGAAGGCCGGCTTCCGAGCTGAAACGGACCTGCGTGCTCGCCTTCTTCCCAGCCGCCTGCCGCAGTGGACGCCGGAAGTTTAGGGAGGCTATTTCCGCCAGCCCGCGGTTCGCCCGCGTACTAGTTACTGAATTCCGACCTCTCGTAAATGTGTAAACGGGACTCTTCCCATAAGCAGAAGGGCAAATCTTAATGTTTTGTTACCTAAAATGATGTGGTGGAAAAAAAATGGCATTTGTTTAAATTCCTTGGTTCTGATTTTCTTATATATATATATATATATATATATATATATATATATATATATATATATGATTTATATCACTTTTAAGATAGCATTTCTCTGTAAATAGGTTTCGTGAATGTCAAGAGCCTTGCTCTTAAGATGTTTCGTAGGCCGAAAGTGATGTACGACGGCTGCAATTGCTTTTGAAGGTTAAATGAGATGTCTCTGAGTATTAAGGGCCCCGTTTTCAGCTCTTTCCTCTACCCTCACGATCCTGTGTCTTAAAGACTTTCCAAGCGATTCTAAAACGAGTCACTTGGGACTCATAATCATAGTCTAGAGTATTTGCAAATCGAGAAGTAGATCCTGTTCTCTGAGACTCAACCACCATTTTCAGTTTATGGGGATGGGAGGAATCTCAGTGCAGGGAAAGGAACAGAAAAGCGTCGCTTTCCATGTATCCACATTCTAGGCTTGCTTATTGCAGCAAACAGGCTCCGTTCTCATACAGATTCTTGTTCTCCAGGGCAGGTGTGCCCGATTTCCTCTTCGAAGGTTGCACACATGATTAAGTACTGTAAAGAGCTCTCCTTCCAAGAATTACCAGTGTTTATTGAGTCGTCTTATGTAGTGGCTTCCGAACAATCCTAAAGTTCATTTACCCAAACACCGATCTTTCTGAATTTTCTTACCATCCCTTAATCTCACATTAGGTACCTAAGACCACTTTGAGTCAGCTTCAGCTACTAAATATCAAACTATGCCAAAGTGACAATCTTGTGACCCAAGTGGGACCCTAGGTCTTTTGCAGGAGTAATAAAATCAAAGTTGTGATTATGACGTGGAAACAAGAAGGGAAGGAGGCAAGTATCTAGCAGACCACAGCTGCGGCCCTGCGAACTGACCCCTGCTTTTCTTTATAACTGCTGTTGTCTGAAAACCTTCAGAAATAACTTCTCCCCAGACAGTTTCCTGGGAGATCTGTCTCCAGCATGTCTTCTCTGTCACCCCACTGCCAGCATCCACCAGTACACCCCGTGGAGAGCTGTTCCTGAAAGATGGCTCAAGACCATTTATCTTCCATGGGGTTCTCTTGAACTCAGTGAGTAAGGGCACTGACCCACCATATCTGTTGACAACCTGAGTTCCATTCCTGGCGAAACAAGAGAACCAACGCCCATAGGTTGTTCTCTAACCTCCACATGTGCACACACAGTAAATAGAAGTTTATTTTTTAAATATTACACATCCTTGCCACACAGGAGACATCCTGTGACCGTTCCACACTGCCATCCCTGTTTGGTCATCTCGTTCTCTCCTGAAACACGAGAGTAAGCTAGCATGGTGATGAAACAGACTCTCCTGCCAATGGGTACGGCTGGTGCCTATGAAAGATCATCCTCCCATACTGGATCACTTCCCACCACTAGATCACAGGGCCCCAGCCTTCTTGTGTTCACTCCTGGGCCTTTCCTGTTATCAACCGGAGGATTCAGAAAAAAAATGGTGGAAGCAGAATTAGATGTTCATCTTTTTATTAAGTGTTGGAAAATAACTCTTGATTGTAGACATCTTTCAGGGATGCTGTATCTTAGTTCCTTTTTAAATTTTTATGTATGTTATGGGTCTTTTGCCTACATGTATATCTATGCACACCTGTGTGCCCGGTGCTCATGGAGGCCAAAAGAGGGCATCAGATCTGGAACTCGAGTTACAGACAGTTGTGGTGCTGGGATTCTAACCAGGCTCTCTACAAGAGCAGCCGGCGCTTCTAACTGATGAGCTGTCTCTTCAGCCCCTGGTTTCCCTAGTCACTGTTGTGGTGACGTCCATGGCGAGAAGCAACTCAAGGAAGGAAGGGTACAGTCCACCATGGCGTGGGAGCCATGGCAGCCGAAGCTTGAGGCAGCTCATCACATCCACAGTCAGGAAGCAGGAAGAGGAAAACTGGTACTTAACTAGCTTCTCCTTCCATGCCATCCAGAGCCCTGCCCGGCCGGTGTTATATAATGTGCCATCCACACTTAAGGGGAATCTTCTCACTTCAGTTAGTCTAGAAAGTCCCTCACAGACTCGCCCAGGGATTCATCCCCAAGGCAATTCTAGAATCTGGTCAAGTTTACAATATTAACCATTACACCAGTGTCCAGTTATTAGCTCCCTGGCAATTCTGGGTCAACAGCAACAGTCCCGCTGGGCATTTTAAACTAGGTTCTCTCCTTTGGGCCCTCTGTAAGGACTGGAGGGCAGGCTTCCTGAGCTGCTGGTGATTTAGTCTCAACAGCTCTCAACTAGATCACTCTTCAAAACTTGCCTGTAACTAAAGTGAACTTCCTATGTCTGATGACTAATGGACTTAGGATATGGAGACCGTTCCTTTTTCCCCAGTTCAGGACAACTCTGAAGGACTGTTCAGGTCCAAAGCTCTCTCTACTATCAAGTGTGGCACAACAAAATATTCAGTAGTTTGAAATAACAAACATTCATAATATTGAAATACATGCAGGCCAGGTACAACTGAATGAGCCTGGCCCAAGGTCTCTGGTAATCTGGCTTCAGATGTTGGACAGGGCTACAGACTTATGCTATGGGAACATTACAGTCTTTTCACCTGAGGAAGGGAATAACAAAGTGAAAGCACTTCTAAGGTTTGTGAGAGTCTGGCTGTCACCCTCCCAACTCCAGAGGTGATGCAGGTCATCTGATCACTGCGCTTTGTGCTCAATGTAGTTGCCAGGATAAAGGACTGCCAATCAAATATGAAAGCAAGCAGGGGTGCAGTGTCATAGGGAAGGGCAATTTTAAAGTAAATGAGGTGGGAGCTTCATCAACTGATAATGAAGAAGGACCATCATAGGCTACAAACTTGAAAAGCTGTCAACAGGGTTGATTGTCTCTGAGGACTATGGGGGGATATTTATACCAGGCCTTTCTTGTTGGCTGTCTTCCTGGGACTCTACATGTTTGTTTTGTTTTTTAACACATCTTTGTTGTCACATGCACCCACCCTCTCTACACTTGCCCTCTTAGTAAATACCCTGGCCCCTCCTACTAAGGCCTACACTAATGACCACTTTTTAACTTAATGATCTCTATAAAGACCTTATTTCCAAATACAATAGCATTCTGAAGTCTAAGATTCAAGTCCTTGGGGTTAGGATTTGAATTTGGCAGGGACACAATTCAACTTAAAATTTGTAGCAGTAAAATATATGTAACAAAAATATAAAGGTAAACGGGCTGGGGCAATTACTAGATTTTAACACTACTCAATTTTCCATGGTAGACTAAACGTGAAGGCATTAGGAGCTCCGAGGAACAGAGTAAGAAAAACAAATAAGCAAGGCAGCCTAACCTACCTGGTGAGCTCCGGTCGGTGAGGAAGCCCATCTCAAAGAAAGAAAGAGAGAGAGAGAGAGAGAGAGAGAGAGAGAGAGAGAGAGAAAGAAAGAAAGAAAAGTACAAAGTAACCGCAGATGAGCAGCACTTGGCCTCCAGCATCAGCATTTGGACACACACAAGCAAAGAAAAATGTTGATCCTTGTTGAAGGTGGGGTGAGGACTTTTGTACACACTTGAATTCTCTCACAGGAGATAGGATAAATCACTGAGTCAGGTGACATTTTTAAAATATAAACCTGAAGTATTTTTAATTCTTATCATTCTTTGTAGATTCCTCCCAACTCTCAGACAGACTTGGTCTTAGATCATAGAATGTGTGATGAACAAGATGACCCACCAAATACTAAAAATGACATTCTAAGGAAGGACTACAGAAAGAGGAGGGGGCCGGTCCTGGGGTCACATGTGACAGGCCCTGTGGAGTCAGAGACCCACCTGGGGATGGAGGGAAGCAGGGCTGCAGAAACCATGACGGGATGCCTGAGAGGCTGAGGGAGGAAAGGAGAGATTGATAGAATCAGCAAGGGTGAACTGTGGGCTGACTTAGCTAATGTAAGGTTCCGGCCGGAACCAGTCATTCTTGTAGCTTGTGGCCCAGGCACTGCTCAGCTAGGCATGGTCAGATAGATACCCAGCAAACATGGCCTTTATCCCAGGTGGAGAAGTCAGAAGTCGAGGAGACGGGATGTGAAGAGGGACTTCTCAAACACTTACCAGTTGAGCTCCAGCTGGTTGCAAGAATGATTTTCCCTTAGCAGAAATGGCTACAGGAAAGCCAAACTGGGTTAATTTTTAGAGAAATGACTGCCTTTTTTTTCTTTTTTGGTCATTTCTGTGTTGTGCTTGTGAATTTTGAAATAGTTGAAATTTTGATATATACAAAAATCAATAGGCCTTTCTAGTTACAGCAATAAGCAGGAAATGAAATGAAGATAGGGAATACATTTTCAATAGCAATAAAAACATAAACTATTTGTAGCTAGAGTTTTCCTGCCTGGCCCACAGTCAGGACAAATCTCTCTCACCTGCCAGGCCCATAGACGCTCAGACCCAACCAAGTAAACACACAGAAACTTACATTATTTACAAACTGTATGGCCGTGGCAGGCTTCTTTCTGTCTAGTTCTTCGATCATAAATTAACCCATTTCTGTTAGTCTATAAGTTGCCACGTGGCTCGTGGCTTACCAGTACCTTACATCTCACTTCTCATGGCAGCGGCTTGCAATATCTCTGCCTCAGCCTTCCTGTTCCCAGAATTCTCTTCTCTGCTTCTCCCGCCTATACTTCCTGCCCGGCTACCGGCCAATCAGCACTTTATTTACACAGAGTGACATCCACAGCAACTATTTGCAGTCGTTGGAATGTGATGTATGCTGGAGCCATATGAATAAGGCCGAGATGCTGAGTTGAGCCATATCACATGGGCAGGTTTACAGTGTTTCTGAATAGGAATGCTAAATATATTTAAATGTCCAGTTGTATTGTCTAGCTCTAATTAATTCCTCTGACCACCATAATACAATTTGAATGAGAAAACTTATTGATTTTTTTTTCCCCGAGACAGGGTTTCTCTGTGTAGCTTTTTCCTGGAACTCATTTGGTAGCTCAGGCTGGCCTCGAACTCAAGAGATCTGCCTGGCTCTGCCTCCCGAGTGCTGGGATTAAAGGTGTGCACCACCACCACGTGGCTTAGTGAAATTATTTTAAAATTCCCTCTTGAAAAAAATGTTTTTAAATGATATATCTTTTTATTTTTTGAATTGATAAACTAGGCATAGTGTTTCACACCTGTAATCCTGGTATTTGAAAAGCCAAGGCAGGAGCACTGTGAATTTGAAGGTAGCCTTGACTACATACCAAAATGCTATCTCAAAATTTTCAAAGGAGATTAATAAAAATTAGAGCAGGGAGCTGGGCAGTGGTGGCACATGCCTTTATTCCCAGCACTCGGAAGGCAGAGGCAGGTGGATCTGTGAGTTCAGGGCCAGCCGGGTCTACAGAGTGAGTTCAAGGACAGCCAGAGCTACACACAGAGTAACCCTGTCTCAGAAAAAAAAAAAAAAAAAAAAAATTAGAGCAAGGGACTGGAGAGATGGCTCAGCAGTTAAGAGCACTGGCTGCTCTTCCAGAGGTCCTGAGTTCAATTCCCAGAGGCAGAGGCAGACAGATGGATCTCTGTGAGTCTGAGGTCAGCCTGGTCTACAGAGGTCAGCCTGGTCTAGGAGGTGTCACAGACTCAGAAAGCAAAGGGCTGTTCACCCAGTAAATGACCTGATAGAAGAAAACTGAGATTCTGTCATCACACCGCAGGGGCAGCAGGAAGAAAGAAAGAGGGAAGGAAGCAGAGATGGATGGAGTACTGCCAGGGCTGATTCTCTGAGCTTGATCCTGGGGTCCCACGAGGTAGAAGGAGAGACCCACCTCCTGCAAATTGTCCTTTGACCTCCACACATGGGTGCCACACACAGAGACTAGCTGGATCCAGTTTCTTCCTCTTCTGCTAAGAAAGACACAGACCAATGATGCAAAGGCTCTCTCTTCAGATGACACAAAACACTTTGAGCTTCCCACACCAACACATGAAATTGTGGTTTCCCAAAGTTTATCAGCAATATGCAAATTATCCAAGCAATAATGCTGAAGTCACATTCTTTCTTGTAGATTGTTAATTCCTTGAACTGATAATTACCCATATGTGTGCTTTGTATGGCAGGGGGCATACGATGGTATTGAAATTTCTTTCCAATGAACAGAACACATAGATCATTGCCTTATACCTGGCATTGTGCCCTTAAAAAAAATCACTTAATAAACATGTGCCAAATTTCCTGTACTGTCAAAATATTAGTTAATCACATTTTTAAAAATTAAAAAAGGAAACAAACTGCAGGGCCCCCTGAACTGAATTCTCAAGCGACTACATGCTCTTTCCTCTTTGGGCCAATCAGCTGTGCTGCTAGAATGGAGGCATGAGCTATTCTGCAAATACCTTGGAGTGTCGGCTGTGTCAGGGTGTGGAGAATGCCTCAGAAGCCGAGGAAGTCCTTCCAGAGCAATGGACAAATGAAGACGTTGGAACCAAAAGCCTCACATTCTGAAAGGGATGCACAGAACACCTGCACACAAGGTCACATTTGCAGCAGGTTCAGGAGCTGCTGCAGCCCAGTGATGAAGGCGAAGCGGGAGTGCCGCAGCCTGCCTGCGTCGTCTCTGTCTCTGGTAATGCTAGGCACTTGTCCTGCCTCTGAGCCACATCCTTAGCCCTTGGCAGTTAGTTGTATCTGCAGCAGCTCACTCTACCGGGAACCGGTTGTCTTACGAAAAATGCATTTTAAGCTCCCAGGTAGTCCATGACATCAGCATGTTACAGGAAAAACCTGGATTTAAAAATGATGTCTTCTGAAAAAGAGATGCAATAATTTTCCACTAAGAATAGACATCATTCATTGAGGTCCATAATACAAGCTGAGAGTGGTCGATGGCCACTTGGGAGGCTGAGTCGGGAAGATCACTTGTGCCTGGGAATTCGAGGCTGGCCTGAGCAATGAGACTTTATTTTGAACGAGAAGGGAGAGGAAGAGAAAAAAATGGAGGGGGGGAGCAGCAAGATGTCTCATCTTGCTAAACCTCAATTTGTTCCCCAGAATCCACATGGTGGAAGGCGAAAACTGACTTTTACAAATTGTCCTGTGACTTCCTCGTACAATTCTGTGTCATGGTCACACCGCACCACACACATCACACACTCGAAATAATAATAAAGTGAAATAATAATACAGCAGACAGGATCTGAGTGTTGAACCAAATGGCTGAACCCCTTCCTCATCAGTCAACACGGTGCTGGGCAGGCCTCATCTCACCACACCCAGCCCCAAGAAACCTCCAGGATTGGAGTTGCCGAGTACAGTTCTAGTCGGTCTGTGCAATAGGGAAACATCAGGTTTTATTTCAGAGAATGCAGAGGGGATCAAGGAAGACCCCGTGAGATGGACTACTCCTCTGCCCTCAAAGAGTGATGGCAGGTCCACACTGCACGCGAGGTGATCTCAGGTGAGAGGAGTCAGACCCACAACGCCCCACATTGTGACGCTTGGATTTAGGACCACACTGTTGGGGGCTGGCAGAGCGTTTAGAGATGAAGAATTCTAACCTGTCTGCTTTAAAGGCTTGACATTAGGATCATGCAAGGCCCTGCGACTGGCCCTTTCCTCTTGGCCTTTCACATCCTATTGCCTGATAAGCCAGGCGAGCCCAAAAGGTCCTAGAAAATCAGCTGTGGACTGGGACCTCTGGAATTAGGCGGCAAAACAGGCCTTTTCTATTGACAAGGTAATCATTTCAGGTACTTTGTCATGAGAGTGCATAGCTCTGTTCATATGAAATATCTAGGAAAGGTAAAACCGTGAAGTACATTAGTGGATGCCGGCCGGAAGCAGGAGCAACCGCATAAGAGCAAGGGGAACCTTCTGGGTGTTGGAAAACGTAAGTGTGTCAGTTTACGAAAACACACCAAGTTTTACCCTATGATTGGTGACATTTGGGATGTGCAAATTATACCTAAACTGAAGCTGGGTGTTTTTGTTTATTTTCTTTTTAATTCAAAGATTCTTTCAGGACCAACCGTAACTAGCTGCTCAGTTGTGACATTCACAGAAACCGTCATACCTCCTGAGGGTGGGAGATGATACTGTATGTCAAGCCAGACTTGGAGTCCTTCAAAAACTAGAATGTGCAATTTCTAAACATAATTCTTATGTTAGCTCACAATACCAGTTCTGGGCCAAGAATATTAGCATGTTAAATTTAGGGCAACAAATGGAGCACTTGCCTCATTTGTGGGGGATGGTGATGTGCCTGGGAGCCCGAGAGAGCTCTGTGAGCTTTTCTTGACTGGGCAGCTGTTTGGGGCAGCTCCTGGCATGAGGAAAGGTATTCAGGGTGTAGACGTAAATGTCTTCCTTAACAACTGTGGCGTTGCTGAAGGCACACCACCGTCACCACAGAAATGCAGGCAGATTACAATAGGAAAATCCACCTTCAGAAGCAAAAGGGAGGATGGAACATTCTGAAACTAACATTTCTGTCCATATCAGTTGGCTGTCAAACTTGAATGAGCATCACATTCTCCTGATTCGTTAGCTAGGTTCCTAGGCTGGGTCCATGGAGCTGTGGCATTGAATTTCTGGAAATGAGAGTCTGAATCCATATCAAGCCCCGGAGAGGTTAAGCCCACACCCCTGAGGGAGCACAAGGCCGCAGATGAAGGTAGCTTATGGGGCTCTACTGTTTCAGTCCTGGGGAGGAGTTAGATCTATTTCATAGCCTGGTCTCCCTGCATGCTTCATACACACACACACACACACACACACACACACAGAGCTCTTCCTCCTGACCCCCCCCCCCATGGTGTTTTATGACAGTTTCTGAAGAGTTTCTCTTGCAGGAACCCCCAGTAGGACAAGGCTGTAACAGACACCAAATGTTTGCCTCTTTGCTATAAGGTGGCTTTTACTTGGGCCCGTAGAGGAGTCTGGAGAGCTCCCTGGTTCAAAACCCTGCTGAGGTGGGGAAGGAAGCCTGATTTGGCTGAGTTTGATAACTTAAGATCACCTTTTTGATGTCACATGGGAAAGCAGACTGTTGTCCTTTCTGTAAGACCCTGCACATAGCTGTAGCTCAGAGGTAGCCAGGGGTGACCACTAACTTTTTCTAAGACCTTTACTGTGGTAGTTTGGATGAGAAATGTCTCCCAGGGGCCCGTGTCTGGACACCCGGTTCCCAGGTGCAGGTGCTCAGGAGAACTGAGGATCAAACACATATATATTACAAAGGCTGTAGTGTGTGTGTGTGTGTGTGTGTGTGTGTGTGTGTTGCAGTCTCCAGTGTTGGAGAAGGAACCCAGGGCCTCATGCTTGCTGAGCAAGAGCTCCACCACCGACAGACCCATCTCATCCTCAACCTCAGCTGTTGTTTTGGACTAAGCTCCTCCACTGGGCCCAAAAATTCCGGACTAAAAATAAAAATGAGGTCAGCCATGCCAAAGTTCACATCAACAAACAGACCATCCAAGAAATCAGCAGTGAGAGGTGGCAGCCAATTTCTGAACCAGGCTAGTTTCAGTGTGTGATATGATGGAATTTCGTCTGCTTCATCTTTACTCATAGGTAACCTGATGTTAGCCTAGCCTGTTAGTTGTTTTTCTGCTGTTCCTTCTCCAGGGCACCGCCTTTTGTGACATTTGAAAAGATCATTCCGTTTCTGCTTCTGCTGCCCATCTCCTTTTGTAGAACCAGCCTCTCAGCCATGGACACTTCCTTGATTCTGTGCTGTGCATCTAACTCTAGAGTCACACACAAACCAATCAAGCACTCTCTCTCTCAGTGGATCTGATCGTGTCCTTGAGCATGTCAGGCAACAGTTCTTCCCCTGAGCTGCAGCCCCACCCCACCAATGAAGACCTCTAGACTGGGGGCCGGAGAGATAGCTCAGAGGTAAAGAGCACTTGATGCTCTTGCAGAAAGGATCCAGGTTTGGTCCCAGCACCCAGATGGCAGCTTAGAACCACGTGTAACTCCAGTTCCAGGGCAGCTGGTACCCACCTCAGGTTCTAGACATGTACATGATGAAAATGCCTACATGCAGGCAAACATTCATGCACATACAAATTAAAAAGAAAACCTTTAAAATTATCAAGCAAGTGATAGTCCACATCCATAATCCCAGCCCTGAGGAGGCAGAGGCAGAGGGAGCAGAAGGTGATGGGTACACAGTGAGTTTGAGCAGGCTTGGGTTAGGGAAGACTCTGTCTCGAACATTAAAATAACTGGGTGTTAGCAAGGTGGCTCAGTAGGTAAGGGTGCTTTCTGCTAAGGCTGACAACTTGAATTCAGTTCTCACGTGGTGGAAGGAGAACTGACGTCTGCAAGTTGTCCTCGGCATGTGTAGACATACAGACAATAGAAGAAATGGCCACGAGTGGTGACACACACCTTGAATCCCAGCACTCAGGAGGCAGAGGCAGGCAGGACTCTGAGTGTGAGGCCAGCCTGGTCCAGAGTGAGTTCCAGGACAGCCAGGGGAACATTGTGAGCCTGTCTTAACAAAACAAAACTAAACTACAGCAAGCAAACACACAAATAAACCAAATGAAAAGAAAAGAAGGAAGGAAGGAAGGAAGGAAGGAAGGAAGGAAGGAAGGAAGGAGGGAGGGAGGGAGGGAGGGAGGGAAGAAGGAAGGAAGGAAGGAAGGAGGGAGGGAGGGAGGGAGGGAAGAAAGAAGGAAGGAAGGAAGGAGGAAGGAAGGAAGGAAGAAAGGACGGAAGGGAGAAAGAAAGAAGCAGTTCAGTAAGTAAACAACCCGAGTCTCAGGAAGTCCCAGAAACAAACAAACAAAAAAAATATTAAAAAAAAAGAAAGAAAGAAAGAACTCTTAAGCCAGGTGACAGTGGCATACACCTTTAATCCCAGCACTCGGGAGGCAGAGGCAGGCAGATCTGTGAGTTCGAGGCCAGCCTGGTCTACAGAGTGAGTTCCAGGACAGCCACCAAAAACAACACAAAGAAACCCTGTCTCCCAAAAACAAAACAAAAATAAAAAATAAAAAAAAAAAAACCTCTTACTTAAGGTGAAATAAGAATAATAAGAAAAAAAAAAAGAATAAGAAACGTGTTTTTCTTTTGGTTTTTCAAGACAGAGTTCCTCTGTGTAGCCCTGGCTGTCCTGGAACTTCCTCTGTAGCCCAGGCTGGCCTCGAACTCACAGAGATCCACCTGCCTCTGCCTCCTGAGTGCTGGGATTAGAGGTGTGCGCCACCACTACTGCCTGATGCTCTAGTACAATCTTGAAAAATACGTTTTACATTAAAATAAAATTGGATCGTTTTCCCCTCCTCCTTCCTCCCGCCCTTTCCAGCCCCAAGACCCTCCTGTGTCCTCCCACTCACTAATAGCCTTTTCCTTTGAACATTATCTTACATGTATATGTATGTACAATATATATATACATACACACATACATACATACATACATACATACATAGAATACAACCCAAAAATTACTTTAAAAAAACTACGAGGCTGTTGTATTTGCTTTTTGACAGTAACACAGGAATCTAGATGAGCCGGATGAGCAGCGGGAGACCTTCAAGCTCTTGAGTCTTCTGCAGAGCCCACGCTCTGGGGTCACTGATGAGGGTCTTCTGTTGTTGCTCCACGTCTGACCTGCCGTCAGAGGCCTCAGGAGCACAGCTGGTAGCAGTTCTGTCTGCCCTCCTGTCATCTGGCTCGGCTTCTGGAGACGGCAGGCCACACTGTCTTTCTTACGACGCAGAACCAAGCCTTGCCTGGCATATGGATTTGGTTTGAATTGTTAACTGGATTTGGCGAAAGTCTAAAATGTGTTACAAAGACGTAAAACTGGAGTTTTGAAAGTGTTCTATATTGAAGTATTTGTCTTTTATAAAGACACATTGAAACGCTTATACCTGAAATGGTTCGGAGTCAGGATTTGTTTCAAAACCCCACCAGAAAGTCGGAGGCCACGGCTATAAAGGGACCCGGGTTGACTGCGAGCAGCCCGAATCATGGAATGTGGTTACAGAAGGTTCACTTGTCTGCCTCCTTTGGTATGTGCTCAAAATTGTTGTGCTGGGGAAGGTTGATTGTCAACCTGACGCGTCTGTAATCACCTGGGGCCACTGAGCACGCCTGGGAGGGATTACCTTGCTCACACTAATTGCACTGATGGACGTAGGAAGACCCGCCCACTGTGGGTGGTGCCATCCGGGATCCCGGATTCCCTAAGTGGAGAGGGAAAGCCGAGCGCCAGGTTCTGAGCAGCTGCCTCAAGCTCCTGCTGCCTTTTACTTCCCCACCATGATGGACTGTTCCCTTGACCTGTAGCCAGAATAAACCTTTCTCCCCAAAGCGGCTTTTGTCAGGGTGTTGTGTCGTAGCAACAGAAAAAGAAACTAAGACGCTTGTCCATAATCACAAATTTTTAAATACCGAGTTGGGGCCTTCTTCTGAGATAACACAAAATACCAGCATTCTGAAGTAAAAAGAACCTTCTTTGGTTTGAGACCCAGTGGTGACATTCCAAAGGTTGTTGCCAGGTTGAGGCTGGGTCTTGCACTACTTGGAAATCAAAATATAGAGTGAGTCCTGCCGCAGGGCGGTGGTGGTGCACGCCTTTAATCCCAGCACTCTGGAGGCAGAGCCAGGTGGATCTCTGTGAGTTCGAAGCCAGCCTGGTCTACAGAGCAAGATCCAGACAGGCACCAAAACTACATAGAGAAATCCTGTCTCAAAAGGCAAAAAAATTAAAGGAGTGAATCCCCTTTCCCTTGCATGGCATTGGTGACTTAGGTATCATGTTCAGTTCTCCTTGAGATCTGCAGATATCTTTTATAAATTAACCACCCCCCACCACCACCACCCCCACACAAAACCACACAACTGTGTACTTGGTGAGTTTTATTTAGTTAGAAGTTACTTGATGGATTTAAGAATAAGAGAAAGTGCCTCAAGGAGAGCATTTTCCTAATAGGTTGAAGGCATACATCTTGGGAGTTCTCCAGCGGCTATAAAAAGCCCCACAGATCCATGCAGACCTTCCTATTTAGGAGTAAGTGGGAGGCAGGAGGTGGCAGATACTTACAAAGCACCCAAGAGCATCCAAATACACTTGCACTGTATGGATTCATGTGGTTAACAGTGGTCTTTTCTAGGTCTAGGTCTGGGAGGAAATGTTACTTCTTCCTTAGAAGTCATGATTTCCAGTTGATTCCCAGACTTGCTCATCCTCTAGGTGGTCAAGGTCCGCTCTCTGCATCAGGATCCAAAGGAGCTGTCAGCTCCTTGTGTGACCCATTGCTCTGCCCCCACAACAGAAGGAACGTGGAGGTGAACTCAGAGCAGGGTCTCCCAGCCATGCCTTGTTTGGATTGCCAGTGTCCATCCCTTCCTTGGTGATGTGTCTTTTCTCCTTGTGGTGGTTAATCTGGTTGTCAACTAGACCTGTTCTGGAACCGAGTAAGAGAAAGGCCACTCCTGCAGAAACTCCTGCTGCTTGTTGTCTGCCTTTGTCCGATCCAGGGGCAGCCCCCTCCCCACTTCTCCCTCCGGGGGAGTAAATCTCCTTTGTGCTGAGAAGTTGGTGTCTGGGTGTGTCCTGTACCGACTCCAAGGGGCCCTCCAAACCCTTTACAAGCTCCATTAGCTCTGTTTAACTTTCCTTCCATGCACAACACTACATCCAGGTTAAGGCTCTTGTTCATGACTATGGTTTGAAGTTCCCCTCCAAGATTCAGTGTTAGAGCTGTGGGGACATTTTTTGTTTTTGTTTTTTGAGACTGTTTCTCTGAGTAGTCTTGACTTTCCTGGAACTCGCTCTGTAGGCCAGGCTGGCCTCGAACTCACAGAGGTCTGCTTAGCTCTGCCTCTTGAGTGCTGGGATTAAAGGCATGCACCACCACCGCCCGGCTGCTGTGAGGACTTTTAGAGGTGAACTCAATGTATTTTTCATTGCACAGCCATGAGCTTACAGGGGCTAGGTATGGAAGGTGGTGGTTTGAAACCCACCCACCCCCATAGGCTCATTTTTGGACACTGACTCCCCAGTTGGTGATGTTCGGGGAAGTTTAGGAGGTATGGCCTTGCTGGAAGAAGGATGAGACTGAGCATGGGCTTTGAGACTGTTGCTTCCCCTACTTATAGTCCACTCTCTCGGCTTCATGCTTGTAGTAAGACATATAATCTCTCCGTTACCTGTGCTGGCCTCCTGTCGCCAGGCTGCCCCTGCCACTATGAACCATCTAGAACTGCTAGCTAAAATAAATCCACCTGCCTATAAGTTGCCTTGGCCATGGTGTTTTAGCCCAGCAATAGAAAAGTGACTAAGGCATATGGTCAGTCTTAAGCATTGTGTGTGTGTTAACATGGACTATTTGTGCCATGGACAATGAAGCCAATGATGCAGCTTTATGTATAAATGACATCTAATATTTGTTAATAAACATCTAGGAAGACACTACTCACTGAGTCTATTCTAATATTTTTACCATGTTATATAGAATTCTTTTTTTGAGACAGGGTTTCTCTGTAGCTTTGGAGCCTGTCCTGGAACATATTCTGTAGCCCAGGCTGGCCTCATACTCACAGAGATCCACCTGCTCTGCCTCCCGAGTGCTGGGATTACAGGCGTGCACCGCTACCACCCAGCTGAATTTTTTTTATGATTATTATGTCAAAGGCTTCTGGGTATGCTCTTCAGGCCTAAAACATTCTTCCTCCCAGAGGCAGGAAGATCATCCCCAAGGACTATCGGGGCACAAAATAAGTTCAATGAGGTCGGTCAGGACGATTTGGTGAGCTCCTGTTTCCAAATAAAGTGTAAAAAGAGGGCTAGGAATGTAGCTCAGTGGTAGAACATTCACCCAGCATAAGCAAGGCCCTAGGTTGAATCCTCTTTAGTCCAATCCATCGGTATGGGAGGAGAGAACTGATCTTCACACATTCACTGTGGTACAGGCACAATTCATAAATACACACAGGCAACACATACAGTAATGATGATAAAGTTAAAAAGCCCAAAACACAGTGGGAACATCACCAACCAACTTGACCAAGCAGCGGAGAGAATACCAGAGATGGAGGAAATGCCACATCCAAACATCAATAAGGAAAAAATAACATTCATCTAAGAATCAAGGATGGCATAAAAGGAGCGGACATGAAAACCTGAACACCTAAGGACTCCAGTCAATGACATAATAGCAGAAAATTTCCTTTTGTTTTGTTTTGTTTTTCGAGACAGGGTTTCTGTGTGTCGTTTTGGTGCCTGTCCTAGATCTCACTCTGTAGACCAGGCTGGCCTCGAACTCACAGAGATCTGCCTACCTCTGCCTCCTGAGTACTGGGATTAAAGGCGTGTACCACCATCGCCTGGCTCAGAAAATTTCCTAACCCTAGAAAAACAAATGGACATCCAAATACAAGAAGTGTTTAGAACCCTAAATAGGCATGGCCAGAGAAGAACTTCTTTGTGGTATATTACAATATTAAAAATATAAGGGGTTGGGGATTTAGCTCAGTGGTAGAGCACTTGCCTAGCAAGCACAAGGCCCTGGGTTCGATCCTCAGCTCAATATATATATATACAAGAAACGGTATTAAAAGCTGTAAGGAACAAAACAGCAGCTCACCTACAAAGGCACACACGCCGGATAACATCAGATCTACCAGCAACACTAAAAGCTCGAAAGCATGGAACAATGTATTCAAACCCCAGAAGGAAATGACTGCCAGCCAAATCATTGTATTTCACAAAATTAGTTTGATGAAGAGAAAAGGACATTTCGGAACAAGAACAAGCTTATGAGAGTTCACGACCACCAAGCCAGCGATGTATCTGATGCCTAACAGAGCACTGTGCACAGAAGAGAAAGGTCTTAAGCATGAAAGCATAGGAAACTTGAGTTTCATTTCTTGGGGAGAATTGATGAACAAAGGGGATTATTTTGTAGTAATTTCCTATGAAGGGCCTTAAGCTTAAGAAGTTCTAAAGGAGGCTCAAGACTCAGGCAACTCCAAAGGCGGACTCATTCTTTAAAGGGAGGTTTGTTAAGACTCAAGAAATAAACTGGGCATGGTGGCACACACCTCTAATCCCAGCTCTCAGGACTAAAAAGCCAGGAGGATCTCTGTGAGTTCCAAGTCAGCCCGGTTTACATAGTGAGTTCCAGACCAGCCTGGTTTAAAGAGTGAGTTCCAGACCAGCCTGGTTTACATAGTGTATTCCAGGTCAGCCAAGGATACGTGGTAAGGCCCTGTCTCAACAAAACAAACAAACAAATGACTCAGAGTCTCAAGAAGTCCCTGAAACTGACCAGCCACACAAGGCCTCTCCCTCCTTCGATTCATAAAACCAGTAGGGACTCCTAAGGAGGCAGAGCAGAGTTGCCTGGAAAAGAGAGACAGAAACCAGTGGCTGAGCTTCCTGGAAGACACTCTCCAGCTGCCAGCCGCCTGCAGGCTGTGCAGTGAACCCTGGGGTCCAGCTTTCATGAAGTGGGATGGGCTTTTGGTGATGCTGAGCCCTTGAGTTGCTCCTGCTTCTGTTAAGGAACCATCACCCATACTCCTATAGAGAACCCCAACGAAAATCGTTGCTTCACCAAGTTTGTCTCTGTCTGAGGTGAGGCGATGTTTATTCCCATCTCCTCAGAAGGTGTTAGACAACAGGGAGCTGGGAGCAATCTATCATGGCTAACACTGAAAGCCAACCAACAAAAGCAAATCCAAAAAACCCTCCAATCCTAATAGAAGAAGAAAATAAATCAAACGAATGACCAGCAGAATGAAATGAATTATTAAATATTGTTCAATTAGAACCTTAAATGTAAGTGGGCTCAACTCACCAATAAAGAAATACTGATTAGTCGGCTGGACTAAAGAGCAAGGTCTGTTTTTAGACAACTCTGCTGTCTGTAAGGAACAGACCCCACTGGCAAGGATACCACAGACCGAAAGTCAAAGGGTACAAGTCCATAATCAAGAGAATGGATTCTGATATCTGACAAAGAAGGGCACTACAGTATAAAATGTACACACGGAATGCTGAGGGTCCAGTTCCTTTCTTTCCTGCTTCTTAACACTGGGGATAGAGCCCAGGGGATTTCATTTTTAAGACACTAATGTGTATAAATAAACCCAGCCACGGAGGAGAAAGATCTCTATGCTGAAGAAGTTGAAGACAGGAGATGAGGAGACCTCTCATGCTCATGGACAGACAGAATTAGTATCCTAACGATGGTTATGATGCTGAAAGCAACCTTTAGATTCAATTCAATCCATATCAAAACTCCAAGGACCCCCCCACACAAAACAGATAAAATAACCCTAAAATTCATGTGAAAGCACAAAAAACCCCAAATAGCCAAAGCAATCCTAAACAGAAAGAGTAATCTAGAGCAGTTCCTTTTGTGTCTGTGCTGGAACATTGGCTGGATTGATCCTGTGCGGGTAACCACGGCTGCTGATTATGAATTTATGAGTACAACGGCCCTGCCATGTCCAGAACACAAAACTTCATAGCACAGCCCCCAGCCTCCTGTCTGAAGTGTGAACGTAATTAGTCTTATCAATAAAAATCAGGAGTCAGATATCTGGGTAAAAGCTGAAAGATCAGGAAAGCAGATGAGAAGCCACCAGTGACTTCTTACCTCTCCAGATCCTTATCACTTCCTGTCTCCTGTCTGTACAGACCTCCAGACTTCTATGGTTAACTAGTGACTAGCTCCACCCTCTGATCTCCAGGCAAGCTTTATTTGTCAGAACACAAACAAAATATCACACAGCACCCATTCTCCAGCTCTCATATTCTGTTTCTTCCTCTTCCATGGTGTCCCCTGAGCCTTGTGTAGAGGGGCACATATAAATGTCCCAGTTATAGTGGAGCACTCAGCAGTCACCTGGTCTTAGCCCTTTTCCCGCCAGGTGCCTCTCCATTGCCTGCTTCCCACTGCAAAGGGAAGCTTCTTTGACCAAGGCTGAAAGGAGCATTAATCTATGTGTAAAAACATAAATATTTAGCAGGCAGTTCGCCAACATGTCCATTTCTCAAAACAACTATACTAAGTTCCCCTCTAGGGATGACCTCCCCGACCATGGGCTTTTGACTATGTTTACGGAACCAAGAGGAGGAGGCCTCAACTCTTAATTTTTTAAGTGTTTTTTTAAAGCAGTTCGTCACCTCCCACAGCAGCCACGCCAGTATTGCACCCATAGATCCATCTTGTCTTGGTATTGTGTATCCACCGCTGGGTAGGTCTTCTGTTGACTTTTCCCCCCATTACCTCATATAGTACCTTCTGACACTGTAAAAGCCAATCAGTGGAGAGGAAGTTCCCGGCCAGTCCCAGAGAGTTGTTTTCGTTTGTTTGTTTTATGACCCGAAGGCCGAGTGTATGGCGTCTTCAGTAATAGGGACGTGCCGTCTAAGTATTGTGGACAACCAGGAGCAACAACAAAAGCCTGTGCAGGGGCTGGAGAGATGGCTCAGGGGTTAAGAGCACTGGCTGCTCTTCTTGAGGTCCTGAGTTCAATTCCCAGCAACCACATGGTGGCTCACAACCATCTGTAATGAGATCTGGCGCCCTCTTCTGGCCTGCAGCCCTACATGCTGTATACATAATAAATAAATAAACCTTATCTTTAAAAAAAAAAAAAAATGCCTGTGCTGTCTGGACGGCCTCTAGGGCCTCACAGGGAATTTTCTCATGCCTGGCCCTAAGACTTCCATTTAGAACCCATTATTTTGAGGCAAAGCATTATCTACCCAGGCAAGATATTTCTGTTCAAACTTCCTTTTTTTTTTTTTTTTTTTTAAAGGTTTTCTTTTTCTTTTTTTTTTAAAGATTTATTTATTTATTATATATACAGCATGTATGCCTGCAGGCCAGTAGAGGGCACCAGATCTCATTACAGATGGTTGTGAGCCATCATGTGGTTGCTGGGAATTGAACTCAGGTCCTCTGGAAGAGCAGTCGGTGCTCTTAACCTCTGAGACATCTCTCCAGCCCCAAACTTCTTTTTAAAAAATAATAATTTTCATTAATTTAAAACACTGGGTTTCTGTAAGACTTTTTCATACACCCTTCCCACCCCCTTTCCTCCTCTCCTGCATGCCCCCTCATTCCTGCTCAACCCTTGAATTCCAGTATCCCTCCCCCGGATCCCCATTACAGATGCTATACCAGCCTCTCCCTCTTGGAAGGATTATCCTCCTTGCCTCTCACAGGACTTTCTAGCTTCCTGACCTCCCCAGACACTCCAAATTAAACACACAGGTCTTCAAACTTTGAAGCTAGGATCCACCTATGATAACGTGCAGTATTCATAGGTATCTTTTCCAGGTCAAGTTTTCTTCTCTTCACACACTACCTACCAATTCCATCCACTTCCCTGTAAATTGCTTGATTTGTTTTTTTTTTCTTTATAACATTCCATTGTATATTTGTACCATATTCTCATTATCTGTTCATCAGTGGGCTATGCAATTCTTTGTGCGTATTCCAAGGAGTGGTATAGTTGGGTCATATGGTAGTTCTATTTTTAGCTTTTAGAGAAAATTCCGCATTGATTTCCATGTGACCACACCAGTTTGCACTCTCCCAACAGTGGATAAGGATCCCCTGTCCCTACATCTTCACCAGTGTGTTATGATTTGTTTTCTTGGTGGATAGCCATTCTGACTGTTGGAATCTCAGATAGTTTTAACTAACATTTTCCTGATGGTTAACAATGTTGAAAACTTCAAAGTGCTTGTTAACTATTTGTATTTTGTCTTTTTGAAAACTGTGTTTGGGTCTATAACCCAGTTTTTCATTGGATTGTTTGTTTTGTTTAGTTTCTTGAGTTCTTTGTATATTCTAGATACTAACCCTTTGTCAGATGTATAGCTGGCAAAGATTTTCTCTTATTTTGTAGTCTGTTTCTTCATGTGATGGACAAGTTTCCTTTGCTATACTGAAACCTTTTGATATCAGGAGGTCCCATTTGCCCATTACTGGCCTGATTTCCTGAGGGATCAGAGTCCTGTTCAGGAAATCTTTGCCTATGTCTCTATCTTGAAATGTATTCCCTACTTTTTCTCTTAGCAACTTCAGAGTTCTGGATCTTGTTGAAGCCTTTGATCCATCTGGAGTTGAGTTTTGTGAAGGGTGAGATATAAAGATCTAGTTTCTTTCTCTTACGTATAGCTATTCAGTTTCCCTGGCACCATTTGTGGAAACTGATGCCTTTCCCTCAGTGTGTATTTTTGGCATCTGTGTAAAAAAAAAAAAAAAAAATCAGGTGGCTGGATATAGCTGGAGTTTTCTCCAGTCCTGCCCAGGCCCACAGCTGCTCAGACCCAAATAAACACACAGAGGCTTATATGAATTATAACTGTATGCCCTAATGGTTCAGGCTTCTTGCTAGCTAGATCTTACATCTTAAATTAACCCACTTCTATACATCTATACCTTGCCACATGGCTCGTGGCTCACCGGTATCTTTACATCTTGCTTCTCATGACAGCAGCTGGCAGCGTCTCCTGACTCAGCTTTCCTGTTCCCACAATTCTCCTCTCTCCTTGTCCTACCTATACTTCCTGCCTGGCTACTGGCCAATCAGTGTTTTATTTATAAACCAATCAGGGCAACACATTCACAGCATACAGAGCAATATCCACAGTTGTTGAATGACCTTATGTCTGGGTCCCCTGTGCTACACCAGTGATCAATGTGTCTTGTTTTGATGCTGTTTTCATCCACTATGACTCTGTGGTAGAACTTGAACATCTTGTCATGGTGTTGTTCTACTTCAGAGTAGCTCTGGCTATCTGGGCTCTTCTTGGCTTCTATAAATCTTGTTTTTTCCTCTTCTGTGGAGAGTGTCACTGAAATCTGAAGGGGATTGCACTGACTCTGCTGATTGCTTTGGTAGGATGGCCATTCTCAAAATATTAATCCTCCTGATCCATGGGCAGGAGAGATTGTTCCATCTGATGGTGTCGTCTTCAATTTCAGCATTTAAAATTTTCACTATAGAGGTCCTTCTCTTCCTAGGTTAGGGCTATTTCAGGGTACCTTATTTTTTGAAGCTGTTGTGAATAGGATCATCTCCCTGATTTCTTTTTCAGTATGGTTGCCCTTCTTATAGAAGAAGGCTGCTGATTTTTGTATGTGAATTTTGCATCCTGC